>NC_060271.1:57852618-58152618 GCF_021613505.1 Equus quagga
AAGTGAGATCATACAATATTTATCTTTTTCTGTCTGACTTATTTCACTTAACATAAGGCCCTCAAGGTCCATCCATGTTGTTGCAAATTGCAAGATTTCATTCTTTTTATGGCTGAATAATATTCCGTAGTACACATATATCACATTTTCTTTTTCTATTTATCCATCAATGGACATTTAGCTCGTTTCCATATCTTGGCTATTGTAAATAATGCTGCAGTGAACATGAAAGTTTCATATATCTTTTCAAATTAGTCTTTTTGTTTCCTTTTGATAAATACCCAGATGTGGAAGTGCTGGATCACATGGTATTTCTGTTTTTAATTTTTTGAGGAGCCTCTATACTGTTTTCTGTAGTGACTGAACCAATTTACTTTCCCACCAACAGTGCACAAGGGTTCCCATTTCTCCACATCCTCACCAACACTTGTTATCTCATCTTTTTGATAGTAGCCATTCTCACAGGCGTGAGGTGATAGCTCATTGTGGTCTTGATTTGCGTTTCCCTGATGGTTAGTCATGTTGAGCATCTTTTCATGTATCTGATGGCCATCTGTATGTCTTCTTTGGGAAAATGTCTATTCAGATCCTCTGCCCAATTTTTAATCAGATTGTTTGGTTTTTTTGCTATTGAGTTGTATGAGTCCTTTATATATTTTGGATATTAGCCCCTTATCAGATATATGATTTGCAAATATTTTCTCCCATTCGGTAGGTTGCCTTTTCATTTTGTTGATGTTTCTTTTGCTATGTACAAGCTTTTTGGTTTGATGTCCCACTTGTTTATTTTTGCTTTTGTTTCCTTTGCTTTTGGTGTCAAATCCAAAAAATCATCACCAAGACTGATGTCAAGGATCTTTCCTTTCTTTTTGAACAAGGGGCCCAGCACTTTTATTTTGCACTGAATTTTGCAAATTGTGTAGTCAGCCGTGGCCTCCTGGGTGACCTCAGTGAGGTGACCTTACCTTCTCTGTACTTCTGTTTCTTCATTTGTAAAATGGTGATGTCTTTGCCAGGGTGTTGTCAGGTTCAGACAATATAATTCAATAATCGGGTTAGCACCCTACTTCCCTACCCCTCTTTCCTCTTGTTTTCCTCTGCATACCCTGCTCTCCTCATTTCTTGTTGGATTGATGGGTAAATGGATAGACTGATGGAAAGAAAGAGAAAGATACATAGGTATATAAGAAATACACAGGGATAGAAATTGATAAGCGTATAGGTTGGAAATACATATAGCTATATAAGCATACATAGAGATGTACAGAAAGTCATACCTATAAAGTCCATAATATTCTGTATTTAAATAATTTCATTATTCATGGCCTTTTTAATTTTAACTTATGAAACTTCATTTATGCTAAGCCTGACACCCAGCTCTCCTCATAAAAATCTAATGAATCATCGTTAAACACAGACACAGAGAAGTGAGAGAACATTTTGGTAGCACTCTTTACTCAGCATCTGGGGCGTTACAACCCCAGGACTGGGTGCGGCAGGTGGGACACCACAGACTTGGCTGCCAAGGGTGCAGAGTCCAGCCCTGCTGGAGCCCTGGAGCCGACAACTGCGGATTCAGAGCTTTGGTTTGGGCCCTCTTTGGGGGCACTATTTCAGTGTGAATGTCTGGGATCCTTGTGACAGAGGCTGTGTGGCAATCCTAGCTAGAGATAGAAGGTTAAAGTCTTTCTGTCTTTGGTGCCGGTGCTTGTCTCCTGGAAAACACTGCTGAGAGCCCTGAATATACCATTACTGCATTCCTGCTATCTCACCAAAAACGGAACTTTGTTGAGTGTATTTGTATTGCACCCTAAGACACGTCTAAAGTTAAACACAATCATGGAAACAAGAATCCAAAGTACTGTTTTATAAAAAGGGAGTTTGAGGGTTCTAAGATGTCATGGGATAGTAATTGTTAACTAGAAGTAAGACACCAAGAGGTAAGAACCTTTGCTTGAAATTCATAAAAGCCATGAATTTCAAAAGAAAGGACCAAGCTTGTCACTTCCCTTATGGCCTTAAGCCCAGAATAGGTTGTTGTACTTTATTCAGATACCAAGAAATATGAAAATGGGAGATGCTGAAGCCACAATGTGAATTCAGAACAGGTCTTCTCTAGAGGGCCGTATCTCTCCCTGTTGATGGCAGAGCAGCTTTCATCATCTACAATGTTCCCTCCCAAATTTTGATCATGGTGTCATGCTTTTCCTCTCAATAAACTGTCAATAGTAAAACTGACAAGTTTCATCCTTGTTCGTTGAGGAGCTGACGGGGAACCTAGGCCAGGGCGAGAATGCCACAACCACATTGCTGCTCAGATGCTCTCCAGAGAAGCCGAGTGAGCAGGGCTCCGCGAGGCCTTGCTCTGTGGAGGTTGGTGACGGAGCTCGGCGTGGTCTCTTGAAATTCAAAGCTGACTGGTTTTCACCTATTTCCATGCAGTGTGACAACGAAGACGACTACCGGGAGATCAAAAAGGCCCAGGGAGAGAAGGAGAGCTCTTCACGACAGACCGCCTCGGCCAACAGTGCTTTGTCTGCAAACCACTGCAACATGAGCATCAACAGGTATGCGTGTTCCCTGGAAGGTGAGCTGGAGGGCTCGCTGGGTCTGAAAGTCACGTGCCTTACTGGGGAGAGTCAGATTTTTTAGACTGCTCTGGCCTGGGTCTCCCTATTGGCTTCTCGTGGTTTACCCCAAGGCTAATAATTAGGCCTAAGGTGTGCCTCCTCTCACAGCTCCAGTGAGGTGTAAGTACTTCTTTGTAACAAAAGACCGCTTACGAGTTACACACAGTTCTGCACTCCCAAAGACACACCTTTCCCTCTGAAAACTTAATAAGTGAATTTTCAACCATTATTTTAATAGCCGCTAAACCCGTAAAACACTATGCTTATTACATGGATGAAGAAAGGTAAACTTTGAGCAGAATCTCCACATGACACACCTAAAGCTCTTGGATATAGACGGAAATTGTTGTGTTAAGACAGGATCTGTGTCTCCAAGGTTAAATGGCCACCCACTCATCCTCTAAAGGGTTCCAGACAGACCCACATTGCCCTGAATCCCTGCAGTGACAAATGGCTTTCTAGCAAGGCAAGGTCCCAGATATTTATTATAAGCAAGTAGCTTATCATCAGTCATAGAAGCTCTTTCCATTTAGAAACGCCACAGCTCGGAAAGCACTTTTCCTCTGCTCAGACACTCTTCACTCTCCCTGGCTGTGTACATAGAATTTTTAAGGGGAGATTAATGTTTCAGCACAACACATAAAAATGTAAACTGAAAGGTTAGGAAAAGATGTAGAGCAGTACTAAAACTCGGAAAGGAAATTGCAGAGCGAGGGCACACAGGCACAGGCCTGCTGCTGTGTCAGAATCACCTTGAGAAGGAGGGCAAGGCTCTGGAAGGTCTGAGCAGGAAGGAGGGCCGCACATGCAAGTTGGTCTGGTCCACGTCCTCTGTGTCCCCAAACATCGGGAAAATGTGCACGCGGAAAATGTGGACCCAAAATATCTTTAAATGTGTGATATAGTTATATATGTGCTCCTTTGTTGAGGCATTAAATAACCTTTCTAGCAGATTCAGTAACTACCATAATGTCTAAGTAGTGATGACTATAAACCATATTTCAGAATGTCCGCAATAACTGTAACATGACATGAAAATGTCTGATTTCTACTGGTGACAACAGTCACAGGTATTGCTAAACCACTACTCTGGTTTCTTGCCTTCATTCACAATTGAAGGAACTGTTCGATTTCAATGAGAGGTTAATGGAAATGAAGATGTACCTTTCCTCCACCCAGGTGCATGCACCCCAGAATAAATACTCTTGCTTTAGAGCCTTGGCCTGGCAGAGCCTGCTAGCTCTGACAGTTTTATTTATGTTAAGTAGTGACACAATGCATATGAAAGTGCTCGGAGGTCTTTCTAGGAAAGGTGGTCTGTGTACCTCTGGAATTGTGATTACTGCCTTCAAGTTTTACCGGTGTGATAAGACAGTCCCATAGATAAGATGCCAAAGAGAAGAACCAAGGAAAGTTTCTTTGAGCAACTTGAATATATAAATTTATAAAGAGGAAGAAGAAATAATCATATGTCCATGACAGTATTTAATGTAATAATTTAATTTTGACGTTTAAAATCACATTTATGTAAAATAATAGACTTAGAAATATGACTTTTTTCACTCACATGTCAAGAAACACATATTCAGACTGTTCACTTCGTCTTCAACATCAGTGTCTTCATCATCACCAGCTGAGCCCTTTTGGTTCACCGAGGCAGTTTTCCAGAACACATCTCACTTGTGAGTTGTCAGAAGCACTGTGCTTTTCGAACCAGAGGTCTATCACCAGGCGCTCTATCCCTACCCGTCTCTATTTGCATAACATTAAGAAGCTTGCCTTTATCATTTGTTGTAGAGGCCTGTGTACTAAATGTTTGTTAAATGGATTTACCTTTTTTAACTGACTCTATCAGGTGACTTCTATAAGCATCCCAAGTTAGCAATGATTGACTTTATTTCAGGCTAATGGGTCTTCCCCCAATTGCTTTTTTTTTTATTTTTTCAAAGTAAGGTAATGGAGAGAGCCCTATCAATATAATATACATTGCAAACCCTCGAATATAAGTGACTCCCTTCTCTGATGGATAGTTTTGAGGGGAGTTATATTCAGGCATAGACAGTAGTTCTGAAGGTAAAGTAAGAAGCCAGGAATGAGAAAATGTAACTTCTAGGACAGTTTTCTGTTCTGTCTTTATTCTGATCAACACCTGGTTAGCTCAGAAACCTAACAACTGAAAGTGGGCTTCATGCTTTGCAGGTTATTCTGTGATTCTGCTATTCTCCATATAATAATTAGTTCAACTCAGGTGTTAGCAAAAGTCCAATCAGAAGTGGAGAAGTTATATATCATTTGATTGACTTTCCCATCACTTGCTGGTTACGCTTGTTAGGAAAGCAGTAAGTTGTTTGTTGTGTATTTTGGGATCCTTGGATGAAGAACTCTGAAAATCAAAGTCTTATTATTCTTAGTCATTTAACTCCAGAATTACGATTCATCCTGATAGGACGAGCAAAGAAACGACGAGTGAAATTTGCTTATTGATTGTTAGGGTCCTGATGCCATAAAATTGTTTCCTGGTATAATAATTCCCCATAAACGTCTTCCTACCAGCAGGTTTTAAATGGGCGGTTTGGATCATATATAAAACATTTACCTTTCCCTGTGCTGACTGTGTGACATTCCATTACTGTGATTTCCTTTTTCAGCTTGGCAATACCAATAAATAAAAATGAAAAAACGCTCCGGTCGCCCATCTCACCCCTCTCCGACGCATCCAGGCACAAACACTCCAGCGAGGACTTCACTTCTTCCAGCAGATCCACCAGCAATGGGCTGTTCACTTCCTCCTCCAACAAAAAGCATAAGACGGAGAACCAGCCACAGCCTCATGCCGGAGACCTCACGGTATGTTGATAGTCCTCCTTTCCCAAATAAATGAGCAGGAAATTAGCACACCCCTGTACCCTATCTGCCCTTAGCCCAGGAGTCTGAGCACATGCTTGAGGTCCCACACAGAATCGCTGAATGCTCAGCTCTGGGAAGACCTGGCAAAGGAGGCGCCCCCTCACCTCTCCCCACGGAGAGCTGCCGGAGGAGAAACCGGAGGAGGCATCTTACTCTTCTGTTAGGAAGCCTCTTTGTAGGATTTCATTTCCCATTCTGAAGAGAAACAGCCCCACAGTAATACTATCCCAGGACCAAGTAAATTGGGAGTTTGGGAGCAACCAACCTTTTCATTTGAAAAGACTCCTTGCCCCAGGACAGACTTAGATCTGGGCTGGAAACCCCAGGATTGCAGGGCTCCCACTCCGCCCTTGGTGACCAGTGTAGCAGCCACAGGATGCGGACTCTCGCCACCACCCCTCTTGCAGCGACCTTTTCAGTGGGGATTCCAGTCCCCTGCACTCCTCTGGGGACTTGAGTCCACAGTCCATCTAGCCTCATATCTTAGTTGCCTGTGACCTTGGGCCAGTTGCTTAATCTCTCTGAGCCTGTTTCATTTGCAAAATGGTATTGATAAGTTTTAAATGAGACAATATCATCTAAAGAATCCAACACCTTAGGGACATGGGACACCTATGCAACTAACTCTACCTGTTAGTTCCACTTTACCGCCACCCTCTGTCTAACGGCTGGTGGCCCTGGACCATGCATCCTCTGGGATGCATTATTTAATTCTAAACTCTCCCCACTGAGTTCTCCTGGGTCACGGCGCCTGTCAAAGCCAGCAGGGCTTGTGAGGCAGGGGGAGATGAGACATGAGTATAGGGCTCGGCAAAGAAAGGTAGGGGCCAGGATTTATTTCATGAATTAAAGAGGTAAAGTTGGTAGAAGGTCCTGCAAGAGCCTAAATCTTATTATATCATCAGGAAATTAACCCACTTATGCACCCTCATTTGGGAGCAATTATCTTTAATTATAGGCTAAAAAAGTCTGAGAAGACCTATTAGAAAAACCTGAAATAAAAAGCTACCAATTCCAATTTAAAAACAACAAATTTTTCTTTGCTTCTAGATCCTTATATCACAAGCAGCTATGACGTGCAGAGAATCGTAAACCAATGGCAGACTTATTTAGTTATTCTTTCACTGAACAGAGGTTTATTGATCAGGTACTGACTGTGTGCCAGGCACTATGCTAAGCTACAGAGATGCGATGATGATCTAAGAGATGCAGTCTATGCCTGCGTGAAACTTACAGGCTAGCTGGGGAGAGTGGCTTCGACAAGGGCTCACATCCCGTAATCAACCACCATGCGCCCAAAAGGAAACGCATGGAGTCCTAGGGGCTCTTATGACAAAGAGGCTTGATCTACGCAGAAAATCACTTGTAGTTAAAGAAGCATTTGTGTACACTCCATTTTAATCACCTCGGAGGAATCAACTGGAATTTCATAACCAGACAGTTGTTTTACAATCCATGTGTTTAGCACACAACAGGTGCTCTGTAATATTTGTATCTCCAGGAAATAGGATTTTTTAATTTTTCCACAGATCAATAGTGTTCCTTTTTAAAACACATTTTATCTGGCTTCTCCTATTCTTCGCAGACAGCTCATGAGAACCAGCCAATTTGTAACCTGAATGACTTCTCTGTTGCGAGGGATGATTGCAGCTCGGTGGTTCTGAAAGTTTGGTTCCCAGATCAGCATCCCCTGAAACTGTTAGCAATGCCTGATCTCAGGCCCTAGCTCAGACCTGCCAAATCAGAAACTCTAGAGGTGGGGCCCAGCTGTGTGTGTGTTGACCAGCCCCCAGATGACTCTGCTGCAGGGTCAACTTGCAGAACCACCCGTCTAGCCGACTGGGATAAGTTAAGCACCTGAGTTCTAAGCTTGAGCCTCCACTCACAGTAGTTATGTGAGCTTGGGCAAGTGACTTCATCTCACCAGAACTCAGTTTCTGGATCTGTGAGAGTGGGCATACTAGGACTTCCCTTTCGATGCTGTTGTAAGAATGACATTTGACAGCATACGTAAAAGCCCTCAACTTGAGACCTGAAATGCACGTATTTCTTCTTCTTTATTTAACCAAAAAGTACCGTCAGTTCTAACATGGAACATAGAACACAAGATACTCTCTTTAATGGGTTGCTCTTTCAGCCAGGTAGCAAGTTTCTCAAAGACTGGTGTGTTGTTTGTTGTTTAGAAAGCCGCTTACAACAATTCCGAAAACGTTCTCCACAAGTCACGGCCACAGACAGAGCCGTGGTCTCCAGGCTCCAACGGCCACAGGGACTGCAAGAGGCAGAAACTGGTCTTCGATGATATGTGAGTGTGGACTGTGGATATGGGGAGGGCAAGGTAAATAAATGGAAACTCCACAGGTAGATGGGTTACATGCGTCTAATTTACAGTGTAGCCATTTCTGCCATGTGACTTGGTCAGTTAAATTGCCCTCTCAAAGGGATTTAGAGCTCAATTTTGAATGGACCCCTGAGTCCTGGGTGGAATTTTTGAACAGACAGAACAACCAGAGCTAATGAGGTTGTATCCAGAATGTCAGAAAGCTAAGGCAAATGGCAGTAACGAATCTTAACGTTTCTAAGCACCTGTATTTGGGGCTGTTGGCGTTTGTGTGCTACCAGAAAGAGAGGCATTTTTGTTTTTGTAAATTATAACAAGCAAAGAATAATAGTAATTCACTCCTGAAAGCTTTTTTCCTCTAAACTGCTATGTTCTCCATAACAGTGTAAACAGTTCTTATGCAGAAAAAAATATCCTGTGATCCTTCACCCAATCCCTTCACTGAAACCCAAGTATCACTTCCATTCCCAGCATCAGTTTAAAAGGAGGAGAAATAAGAGAAGAAGATGAATAAAAATAACATCCCGAATGCTCTTGAGATGCTGAAAATGACAAATGAGAAATGATAAAAGGATACTGAAAATTATTTAGGTTCTTAGGGAAAAAATATGTATCAAGGACAAGGCTGGAAAGCAGAAGACAGGGTTTCAGGAGTTCAGTTGAAGTCTGTTTTCAACTTTAGCTGTTCAACGAGCGTCCAATACATGTCTGTGTGAGGCGCTCCATTAAATCCTGGGGTGGAGCCGTGTGCCACAGTGAGAGATCCCACCCTCTGATTGCTTATAGGCTGCCTGAGAGGACAGACTGTGAACCACTAACCCACCCAAGGTCGGATAATTAAAGAGTGCTAAACGTCTCCAAGTCCCAGATTCCTCATCAGAAAAATGACAGTTATGACACCGGCCCCCCGGGGCTCTCCTAAGATCCAGTGAGATGGCCTCTCCTCAGGGTGATGATCATCTGGAGAATTAATGAAAGCACTGGGAGGGACAGATGACTCTTCCATCCTCATCTCCCTCCCATCCTCTTCTCCAGTCCTAACTCACCCGGAGTATAGACAAGGTCCGTTTATTCACCTCTGTAGACTTCTCTGAGAAATGAGAATACCAAGTTGTGGTCCTCAAGTGTTGTTTGGACTTCCGTAGCTAATTAGCACACAGGATTTTGAGGCTGAAAACCAAATCCACATTTTTGGTTGGTTTGTTTCACTTACTGAACACATTCCGAGATAATTGGATTTACAAAAGTTTGACTGGCCCAGGAGGACATGTGTTTCTCTCCCCTTCCATGGCTGCTGCAGCTGCCTGGCCCACGCACACTCTCCTCCTGGCCCTCGCCACCTCGCCTTCCTCTCTTCTTCTCCATTGCCCTGGCTAAGCAGCAAGGGAGGTGGTAATTAATCCCCGGGGTGGGGGGGTGTATAATGGGAGTACAGTCAGTTGATCAACTACATATGTAACTAGGGTTTGGTAGTGTAAATGGTTCACATGAGCTTTAACAAAACATTTGTAAAAATAGAATTGTGTTTAAGGACCGTATGGAAATTTGCATTCAGAAATCATAACCTAACAACAGGATCAAACAGAATGTGCATTAGACGTGAAGGTGCTCAAAACATCAAACGTTTCCAGTGGGTGATGTTAAGGGCAGGGTATTTCAACATGCACACGTATGGAAAATTAAAATGTAAGGAATTTTCCAATGTATGGACCAGAAAACTAGGTCAAAAACAGCAACAACTAAATGGTTATACTTCGATCTGCAGTTTCTTGGACTATTTACAATAGGAAATGTTTCTCAATCTGCTGGGGCTGCAGCTGATATAATTTTGTCACTATTTGTATCAACGAAGAGGCTGTTATCATTCGTTCTTCCCATTAGCAATATGGGTAATTTTTCTGCCTGACAGCTACAATAAAACTGTTTCTCCTTTTATGGATATAGATATAATAGATTAAAAAAGCACTCTTACATATCCATCATATGGAGGCATGGATGTCACATTCCAATTGCCATGTCTCCCAATTGATATGAAATCCATAACAGTAAAATGAACATCCAACTCAAACAGCCACTCAACCACTGAACTGAGAAAGTCTTGGGAAGATTCTTCAAGCTTGAAAAGCAAAAATAGGCATTGTCTCTTCCTTTAAACAATAAAAATGTGTCCCTGAAGAGATCAGTGCTCTAGGAAATCACGTAAAATTGTGTAAAATGTCTCTCGGGTTTCATCATGCTTGGTACTTACTAAGCACCCGGTACAGTGGCAGGAGCTAGGATATATGATTAATTAATTCCCAGTCATTAATTCAGGGGAGAAAGAGACACATGGGTGACCTCCCCAGGAAGGTTCCCTGGGACCATGAAACTTCAGCCTCCTCCTGCACCTGCTGTGTTCAGCTCCCCCCTGCCCCCCACACACACCCCCCCAGCAGCCTTATTGACAGATGATGGCCTGGCTCCTGTCTCTTTCCTTGAGTTCTCCTCACTGAAGGTATCAACAAGCAGTGAAATAACCAAAGAGAGGCCACCAGGAGAAGAGGAGAAAGAACTAGAGAATTAGCAGCAGAGTAATTTAGAGTTGATGGAAATCCAGTTACAGTGATCCAAAAAGTAACAGATGCCATACTGTCAGTTAATTTTTAAAGCCACATCATGTAGCTTTTAAAAAAAGTAAACTCATCCTTTTGTATTATAAATACTCATTAATGGTTGAATAAACATGCAATTCAGACAACAGTGGGCGTTCAATAACAAGTGTTGAATGAACCCAGCTGAATTAGAATAACGTTCCCAGGGGGGAATGCCTGCATTTTTTTCTTTCTTTCTCCATGAGTATGAGAAAGCTACATGCAGATAAATTTAAATTCATGGGATTCCAAGCCCCTGTTCCGATGTTACCAATTAAACAGGCACCAGTTTGTGCCTTTGGGAAGCAGGCAGACCTGAACAGAATAACGCTTATCTTCAAATGTGATCCAGGTCAGCCTGTTCTGCATAATTGAGCATCAAATGGGTGGCAGTGTGACTGCACCTCCTCCCCTGACATTTAACCTTCACTTCTTGACAGCCACAGTTTTAAGGTGACACTGGTGTGATTCCCAAACTCATTTAAAAAAATAAATCTGTAAGAATTTATGTCAATGAGTGACAGCACTTGATTCAAATCAAATCCTTGAAACTGATCTTATTAGTCCAAAGCCATGAGTTGTGAATTACTTGGTTTCATAATTAGTGACGGGGAGTTAACTGGCTGGGGAAAATCGGGAGACAACTGTGTCGTGAAGGCCTCAATATAGAAGTCCCGAGCAGAGCTAAGTGGTGAAATGCTTGGCTGGGAAACCAAGCCTCCGTTCCCACCAGCCATATTGCTGTGTTGGGAAGCCAGCGAACCCCGAGCGCCAGAACCGCCTGCTGCTTCCAGAAGGAGCTACTATCTCGTGCCCATATTTCACAAGGGAGAGTCAGTCACAATCATCACATTCAGCCAAACCGCCAAGCATCCCACCTGTCCCCGTGACACCACTAACTGGAGCCCAGCTACTTAAACCTCCCGACATTGAGAAAAGACCCCCTCAGCCACGCCATGTGAAATGTGCCTAGAGGGAAGGAAGAGGGATTTGGCATTTGTAATGTGATTATGCTCAGCAGTCTCATCGCTAAAAGGATTTTAATTTTATAGAGGATGGGAAGATTCCTGTATGTAAAAGGTCGGATCTCTTGCTGCGTGATTTAGTCAAAGGACACCAATTGAAATCCTTGAGTAGGTGATATTACAGCCAAGCAGGGTGGGGGGCTTGCCGTGGGCGTCGTTCTTCTCCTGAGGGTCTCCCCTCCCCCATATCTTCAAAGCTGGACCCCACCTCTCTGTTTTCCTCATAAACCATTAGTATGCCTTTATGTTCTTTATATGGAAAATTTGTCTGACAAAAAAATTTTGTTCTAACCAAAACAAAGACAGAGAAAGAAGAAAAAGAACTAAGCTTTGGGGGAAATGGGAGTCGAAGCCTTTCAGGTGTGCCTGGTTGAAATCTTGGCGCTTGGATCATTTTTAAGCATTTTATAAAATCATTTTATTTTAAATGTCGCACCCAGAGAAGAACAACAAGTTGATAAGTTTCCATTTCAACAGAAAGTTGCTTCTGATTAAATGATGAAAACCTGCCACGCTTAGCCCGTGCGTCCTGGAAGGCACGCGCTGTTTTCCATGCGTGGTCCAAGGGGAAGAGTCATCTGCAAGAGCCGCTGGCCTGTAAGAGACACAGGGAATGAAGGCTCATGCTTCTTAGAAGCCAGGTTCCAGGAACTTAGGGATCTCCACCAACATCAAGGTGATGGAGACAAAAGCTGCATCTGAATCCTCGCTGCCCAGATGCAGTCCTGCTTCCCTCAGGAAGCCTCGCAAAGCCAACCTCAGCACCCCCCAAGTGCCCTCATCAATAGTGGCCACTTAGTGCATTAAAAATAATTACTTAACTCCTTACATGTTCTTTTTTGTGAAGAAAGTACCTCAAAGCTTGGGACACAATGACACCCCTGGGGCTTATCAGATGACAAGCTGACAGGATATCAGATGATGAAGTTATTTGGTATGCAGTTGCCTCGTTGTCTGATTTGGATTTCAACTCCCCTAAGAAAATTATCCAGATCTCCGCTGTGCCAAGGAGCCTGTTTGTTCAAACACGCTGAGCTCTCGTCCCTGCCAGTTTTCACAAAACAGGCTGCCTCTGCTGAGGGGAGGCGCTGCGCGGAGGCAGGAATTGCAGAAAGTCTGCCAGCCTCTCCGTGGGAGACTGTTCAGCTCAAGATCAGCCACAAAGGAGAACAAAAAGCAAGGTTGCTTTAAGGCTTCTGTGCCAGAAGAAACATTAGGGTGGCTCAGCCCCCACTGCTGCTCAGGACTAAGGCCCTGTGTTTGTAGGTGGGGGTGGTGGGAGGGAGAGGAGAAAAAAGAAAACAGTCTGTTTGGATCAAGGGCTCAGATTGTTACTGATGCGGAGAGCTCTTAGAGATGCACTTGGCTAAGCTGTGGTTTAGATCACTCAAACCCGGTTTCTGAAGAGCCGAAGAGCCCAAGATCCGCTGTTAGTTACATGTGTGATGTTTAATTGAACTTTGTTCATGTATCATCATAAAAATACCATCACTGTGAGGAACAATGTGATGAAGAATCTTATCTAAATGAAAAACAAAAACTCTAGGTTTTCCATGTAAAGTAATAGAAAACTAGATGAAAAATCTGTTTGAACACTCAGATAATTAGATTTTATTGCTGTACCTTTGCCATGTTATATTCTGTAACTGCCCCAATGGGGACAACAATTTTACTTTCCTTCTGACTTGTGCATTGCTGTGCGAGTGATGCCTGCATGACAGCATGCATCCACAGCACTGCTGGACCATCTTGGTGACCTCCCATTGGTCCCACTGTCTTTATAGTGTTCTGATCCAGGAGAGTGGCACTGGAAATCACCTGAAAGGAGAAAATGGGCCAATCATCCAGCAATCTTCAGTAGCTCAGTGTAGTGAGCCCTCCATTACATGCAAAGATGAGGATTCTGACTAATGTGTTTGTAAATGGCCCCTGATAGTACGTTTTTTTCATCGTCTCAGGTTACTATTGTAGCAGCTGTGATCTAGTCCGAAAATAGATGTTACTTATCCACATACACTATTGTGAGAGTTTGTGACTCAGCCTCCATATCAGGTTTAAAAAACACATTCATATGCTGCAAATAAAAACAACACTGATTAAGGAACACGTATTAAGAATTAGGAGCCACTGCCATCCCTCAGGGTAACTTAGAAGACTAGTAAAAACTATGATGCATAGCTTATCACCAAGAGAATCCTTTCACGAAAAGAAAATGCATTTGAAATGATCATCTGTTAGTGACAAGGTCTACAAAACAGGGCGAGAAAAAAATGACCAAACTCATAGACTAGAGTGTGATGCAGATAATGATGTAGAGAATTTCAAGTTGCCATGGAGATGTTCTCTGGCTCATTGGCTGTGATGCTGTAGCCCATCAGAAGCCACTACTCTCTTCTAAGCTCAAAATGAATTCAAGGGGGATTCATTTACCTTCTACCATGTGCCTAAAACTGCAGGATGGGGAAGATCAAAGAGGCCTAGAGCATGGTCCCCACTGAAAATGGACCAGCTGCAAAGTTGCACACATGCCATGACTGTAGCCCAGTAGAGCTCAGAAGGTAATAAATGCCCACAAATGTAGTGTAAACAAGAAATGGTATTTGAGATCAGGAAAGACAGAGATGAGCTTGGACCAAAGTTACCAGGAAGGCCTCATGGCGCAAGAATTTGAGGGACAGGAAACATTTGCCTCCCAGTAGGCACTCAGTGAATGAGCGCTTAATGGATGAGCGAAGAGGAGAGTGTTCCAGGGAGGAGGGACAAGATGAGCAGAGCTTCTACGACAGAGATGGCATGTTAATAAGACAGTGAGGAAACCACTCTGGCTATGGCTGCGGGCCTTGGTGAGTAAGTGATATGGTTAAGAAGGTTAGGCGAGATTCTGAGGAACCTGAACTGAGATTTCATCTCATAGGCCCTAGAAACTGATTTTAGGTCTGGGAGTAGGATGGTGATTTAATGAAAGCCATGTTTTACAAACGTTAGTCAAGGGTTAAAGTTCAGGATGGACTGGAGGGGAGTGAAACTAGAGTCCAAGAGAGGTGACACAAGCCTAGATTTGGGTGGTGGATATGGTCATTGAGAATAGAAAGGAATGTATATGAGGAAGCATTCATAGCTTTTGGTAATGTGGGGAGAAATGGATAGAGATACCTGAACTCCCCTCCTTAACAAATAGGCTCTGGGACCCCGTCTGAGGCTCAGGAGTCTGATCTGGGTTTGGACTAGAGGTAGGGTCTGGTCTTCCGCTTTGGGGCATGCAGCAAAAGGACAAACAAAAAATAATGCAGAGGATTTTTAGGGCAGTGAAACTATCCTGTATGATATTACATTAGTGGATACATGTCATTATACACTTGTCAAAACCCATAGAGTGAACAACACTATGGTACAACACAAGAGTGACCCCTAATGTAAACTGTGGACTCTGGGTGATGATGATGTGCCAGTGTAGGTTCATCAGCTGTAACAAATGTGCCACTCTGGTGGAGGATGTTGACAGTGAGGGAGGCTGTGCGTGTGTGGGGGCAGGATGTACATGGGAACTCTCTGTACTTTCTGCTGAATTTTCCTGAGAATCTAAAAATGCTCTAAACAATAAAGTCAGTCCGTTAAAAAACAAAAACAACAACAAAAATAATGTAAATTGCCAGAGTTGGAATTAAAGACCTGACAGTCAATATGTGTTCAAAGGTCAATCTGTGGACACGGAAGGAAAAACGACCATGTAAAGGCAACTGAAAAACCATTCAAGTGGAAGAAATGTGGACATCTGGGAGGTGAACTAGAGAAAAGAAGAGCCAGTAGGATCAGGGCCTTCCTATGAAGGAAACCCCAGGCCTCAGCCACCAAAGAAGACCCATCAAGATGAGGGGAAGCTTTCAGGCCTGCGTGGCAGGAAGAACAGTGAAGGGATAATGAGCCAAAGACAACAAGTTTAATTAATTAGGCACATTAAGGAAATCTTGGAACTATGTTCCTCATTTCTGTGTTGGAAAAGTTATATTATATTCCCGTGTTCCCACAGTACTGACAATATCTCATGGGGAAGTAAGAGACAGAAAAACAGGTCCTTGTCTTGCTTCAGTGATTTGTGACCTGAAACTAATTCTTTGCTATGATCCTGGTTTGTTTCTTTGTTTGATTGATTAAAATCATTAAAATGAGGATAATGGTTTTGGATTGCAATGTCGTTGACACGGTATGCATCGTTTTTCTAATCGCTATTACTGCTTTGGATAAAAAGATGCACTGACTACCTAACATTGCAAGAAGGAAAAAGACCCATTAGAATCTGAAAGAAGGCATTCAAAATAAGCGTGGAACAATAGGTTAAACAGTCCGTGATTAATATCACTGCTTACATCTCCTCTCCCATTCAGGGAGTCCTGCCTTATATTGGATATTCATGAATAGGTCAAGCTTATTGATTTCATAAAGACCCATACTACAGAAAAAAGTTTATGATGATGGCACCTAACGTATTTAGATTTTTAAAAATCTATCAGACTAAGCATTTAAAGGTACTGTATGAGGAGTAGCTTAGTGTCACTTGGGGTCACTACGCACACTCAGATCGGTCTCTGGATGAATTACCTTCATCTCCCAGCAGAGTCAGTGCTGGCCAGGGTTATTGCTTTAGTAATGCACATGTCTGCTGTTAATGTTTACCAGCTAGCTAATCAGAACTCTAGAGAATACAAGCCAAGTTTGTATTGTTACAAGGTAGACATCGTTTTACAATTAACTTCGTTACACCTGGAATGGAATCATACGGCCATTATCTTTTTTCATTTTTCACTGTGAAGCTTTAAAATAATTACATATCTAGATACATACAACTCTAGGTACCATTTATGCATATAAATGACACTTATTTTCATAAGGATACATAAATGTACTCACCCATACATATCCATACAATTATTATGTGGTATATTTGTAATCTTTACGTTAAAAAGGGATCATTTTGTGTAAATATCACATGAAATAGAATTTTCATTTGTTTTCTTAAGCAAGGAGTAAAAAATCAGATTCACAAATCAGGCACTGAGGAACCGTGTTAAAATCACTGTAAATGTATACTATCTACATATACTGAGTGTGTCTTGAATTGCTAACTTGAGAAATATAATTGTGGCATTTTACATATAGGCAGTAATTTGGAAATGCAAAAAATACTTGATTCCATATCAAGCAGAGTTTTAAAATTGTGCTTCAAGTTTGAGCAAAAGGAAGCAATGTTTTCAAAAGATCTTGCCCTTACACACTAATGACATTTAATACCATTCTCTCCTTGTAGGCCACGCAGTGCAGATTATTTTATGCAAGAAGCTAAACGAATGAAGCATAAAGCAGATGCAATGGTAAGACCCTTTTCTTTCCAGATACATTCTTCCAAATTATGTTTGTACTGCAGCTTCATCATTGGGGCAATATAGCTGGGGTAATTATAAAATCTATTACAAGGATGGCTGGGTCTGTTAAATGGAGAAATGTTTATATAATCAAGTGCTCATAGCCCAATAAATTATGACTTCAGCCAATAATGTCTGACTGGGAAAAAGCCCTGGATAAACGAATATTTCAATTTAGTCCTAAGGTTTGAATACTAACCAGAGGCAATGGAGGCAGTAGGTGGGAGTATTAATTTCCTTAAAAAAAAAAACAATCTAGGTTTGCATTTTTCTCTCTTGTTAGCCTGGCCAACCCTTGGCTGGGACTCAGGATCAAAACCCCTTTCAAAAAGACTCAAATATTTTTCCTGAAGCTGTACAACACGGAAATTATTATACTGCACCTAAGACCCTAAAATCACCATGATTTGATTTTTCAAAGAATAACTTTTCTTACTTGGATAATCTACTATTTTGGAAAACTTGAAGCTTTCAGGCAAGAGATAGAAAACTTCTGTTTTTTTCTAAAAGAGATCATATGGTTGTTCCATCTTAAGGTCTCGTCGAAGGGGACTCCTTCCTACCTAGTAATTCTGGTTCTGTTCCCCTGCAGTGTTCATAACTGAGATCAGGGTGCCGGAGATGAATAAGGCATTTCAAATGACTCTCACAGTGTTATTCCCGTGTTGAAAATGGTAAAACCACAAGAGTACCCCCTCCCAGTGCGACTCATGTTGCCCATCAAGCATTTATTTGTATGAAGATCACTGCCTAGGTACCCTAGTGTAAGGGAGAAATAGCCACTGAGTATCAGAAAATAGAACAGGGAAACAGGAGATGCAGTTCTTATCTTCACAATCCCACAGTCTGATGGAGAGTTCTGGTCACCTGAAGAGGCTGATGCGTGGTCACTGCTGGGGAAGGGCATTGAATTTTAAAGCAGAAAGAAATTTTCTGCCTGAATCATCCACCGTTTACCAGGATTATTCATTCAGTGTCATCTTGCCTTAAATGACCTTTCTTATCGACATTCTGCTCAGCCAGGTTGGTCCCCTACGGCCTCTAAGCACAGCTCGCTCAAGCCAGCCAGTGGGCCTTTGCACCTGCAGAGCCTCACACTCACACACACACTCAGAGCTACTCACACATACTCACTCACACATTCTCATGCACACTCACACCTTTAGCGTCCTCCCCAAATCCAGCCAAATCGTACCATCCCTTCCCAGTGTCATTTCAAGTCTCTTCCCTGGGGCCTCCCCAGCCTCTCTGTAGCCCTGTCACTTGCTCCCTTCCTACCATCTCTTTTGCATTGGAATACTTGCTTTGTATTTTGTTAATCACAGACTGCCTTGCACTTTGAACTATCTTGTGGGTGCACGTTTTCCCTCTCTAATGTATTCTATGTTCCTGGAAGGTGCTTTTCTGTGTCAAACTCACATAGCAGTGAAGTGGGTGCTTTAGAAAATACTTGTTGAATGAAATGACTTCCTTAATCTGACAGCGTTGTCAAGAAATATTACTCTATAGCCTATTAGGGTTGTAAGCTGTTTAAAAATGTGATTTGCTAATGAAGGAGAGTTGTGCTCTACATTTCTGTTTTCTAAAGTATCATTAGTGGTGAGAATTTTTTTCAGAGGCAAGCTTTAGATAAGTAGTTGGAGTATTTGTGTAACTCTCTTTTGATTGATGAATGACTATTTGAAAACTGGGGAGATTATGCAATTTAAACTTAGAATATGTAATTATCCACAGAGGGTAACAATGTATGGAACCAGGAACTTGATGTGTAAGTTTAGATTTATGAGAGTCTAAGAATAGAGGCTGATTCTTGGTTATCCTTGCTAATGTGGGGAAGGGTTAACATAAATTTGACAACCTTAGATAATCCAAATTGTTTTTTATTGATTTTCAACTTTGTGTCCCATTTTAGCTAAAGTGAAATAGTGTCTTGAGTTTTATCTTCTCTCCTTTCCCCTCTCCATTCTCTCCCTTAAGTGAGGTCCAAACTATTGATGAAATAACTAAAAAGCACATGATAAAAGGAAGGCCTGGAGATGTAAATGTCACAAATAATGTAAAAGATAATAACCAAGGCCTCAAACCATCAAAGTTGGAGTATACAAAAAAAAAGTGTGAAAACTCTCATATGGAATCAGATTTACCAACTTTGATGTACATTAGCATAGCATGGAGGAACCAGGAGTGAAGTGGCCAGACCACTGGGGGTTAGAAAGAGGGAAACAGGAACAGAGGACCCGTGGATTTCGGAACAATTCTGATTAGTGGTTGTTATGTGGATTTGGTAGAATTCTGTATGTAACCATTTGCTCACTTACCCTAAACCAGTAGCAATTTGTGAAATAGCTAGAGAAGAGAATGTCCTCTTTCTTTCTTCTCTCAGCTCTGTTCACAGGAATTTGGAACTCAAAAATCGGGTTTCTCAAATAAAGTATATAGACTATGTGACAATGGCGTTTGAAAAACTCTGCTTAAGGAGGACACTGTATTAACTCTGTTGATCAGGTGGAAAAGTTTGGAAAGGCTCTGAACTACGCTGAAGCTGCCCTGTCATTCATCGAGTGTGGAAATGCAATGGAACAAGGCCCGATGGAATCCAAATCTCCTTACACGATGTACTCAGAAACGGTGGAGCTCATCAGGTGAGCGCTGTGTTTTCTTGCTGGGGGTCCAGGGGGTGATGAGGAATATATGCACATACTATGAATACAGAGAAAAGAATGTCAGCCTGCACTGTCAGCTACCAGGAACCAACGCCCACCCCCCAGAATAAGAATGTCAGATTTTGCAAGGCACTTTCACACAGCCCGCCTCCGTTGCTCTCTGTGGGAGTGAGGCAGGGCAGCTCCTAGCTCCCGTAACGCCTCATTGCTGCAGAAGGGAAGCTGAGGCTGCATGAGATGTGGCGCGCCTACTCCAGCCAGCCAGGAAGGGGCAGATTTTGAACTCATTTCACGTCTATGCTGCTTTTCTTTGAATCTGATTTAGGTTAGTATAATCTAAATTCTGACTCCATCAGTAAATGATTCAAGAGTATTTAATGAAAAGAAAGAAGATTCAGGGGGATTTTAGGAAAGGAAATCCACGCTATGATGTACTGTCTCAGAGGGTACTGGCGTTGTTCTGGTCTAAGACTGGGACATGAGCACCATCCCCCAACCTGAGTTAAGACGTGGAATGTGAGCAGAAGCAGGGTTTCCAACAGGGGTACATCGGGGGTTGGGTGGGAGACTCTTGTCCTCCATGATGGAGACCTGGAAAGGCACATCTTTAATGTCTCTTTAATGAACCATTAAGGGAATTTCATCCATTAAGCTACTGAGAACCTTTATCATACGGTTTGTCTTTTTAGCTGGTTCAGCTGCTTGGTACAATGGCTAATGCCCATTGTGTGAAATAATTCTTCCCAAAACAATCTTTAAGAGACTTTTCTAATTCTGGAATTCTGTGCAACCTAAGATTAGATATTTCGTGCTATGTCCCACCATTCCAGATGGAAGATTTCTAATCATCCCAGGTTTAACCTCTTTGGTCTGCATTGGCCCAGAGATGCAACCTGGTATTTACTCCTTCAGTAAATCGTTTCCAGCCTTGGAAACTGTCATGCCAGCATCATCTTCAAAAAGCACTTCTCGAGAATGTTTTGAAAGTCAACACTGTCCAGCCATTTTTCTTATTAAAATATTTCTACGACACTGGTATGTTGGTGATTCCTTCATACTGTTTTCTTACACAGTACAGTATTTTTGGCAGAGAAGAAAAGAGATCACCATAGTAAAAAACTTAAAATGACTCTAAGAGATCCTAGATTCTCACATTTCTTCCTCAGAATAAGGCACAGACTCAGATGGCCACAGGCAGGCAGGAAGAAAATGGGTGAAACCAGATGGGCACAAAGCAGTAAGATGCCCTAGAATGTAAGGGCCTTGAACCGGGGATTTTTTTGTTTTTCGTCTGATTTGTCCATTGGTGTATTCCTAGTCCCTCAGCGGTTCCTGGAACACGTGCTCACTAAGTATTTGAGGAATGAACAGATAAGCAGGCCACAGGGCCTGTGGTCAGCTGGAGGATGCACGGGCCGATGAAAGGCATTCAAATTCTAAAAACAAGCAAATCCCAGCCACAGTAACAGCCTGCTGTGAGTCAAAGACCCCGGGAGGGGCCAACGTGCCGCACCTGCTCCACCCCAGAGTGGGGAGTCTGCTGTCCCCACTGGTGCAGTCACCTTCCTTGGGAGGAGAACACAATCCGTTTTCTAGAAAATTCTGACCCAATAGAATCCCTTAAACTACTCACAAAACAGAGGCAAAAGGAGTTTTATCTGAGTTCGAAAACAGAAAAACCCTTAATTTACCACTTAAATCTGCATGTTGCCCACCAGGCTTGAGACTTCCCTCTCCCACTGAGAGAGACTGGGGGGGGGGGGGGGGGGGGGGGGGGGGGAGCAGGGGCAAGGGGGATCTCCCCACAGGTGTCCAGCCCAGGATGCGCTCTGTGTCCCCATGGACAAGAGAATTCCTTTCTCCACCCAGGAACACCAAGTGACTAACGGACACTGACAAGTGGAACCCTGCCACCACAAATCAAAATTGTACCTCAAAAGCTCTGAAAACTAAATTGTATTTGGAACCATAGCCCACAAAAGTAGGTCATGATGAGGGACCAGCCCAGTGGCATAATGGTCAAGTTAGCATGCTCCACTTTGGTGGCCTAAGGTTTGCGGATTTGAATCCCAGGTGCAGACCTACACACCGTGCTTTAAGCCATGCTGTGGTGGCATCCCACATGCAAAATAGAGGAAGATTGGCACAGATGTTAGCTCAGGGCCAATCTTCCTCACCAAAAAAAAAGTAGGTCAGTATCTGCCTGCTAAACCTAAACAGAGTGACTTCTTTTTAAAAGAAGAAATTTAAATAGGACCCAGAGTCTCCTAACATAATAGCCAAAATGTCCAAGATACAATAGAAACTCACTGTCATACCAAGAAATAAGAAAATCACAGCTGGAATGAGAAAAGACAATTGACACCAATAACCAAGGTGAATCAGGTGTTGGAATTATCTGACACAGATTTTCAAACAGCCATCATAAAAATGCTTCAAGATGCAATTACATGTCCAGTGTTCACTGCAAGCATCTTTGCTGCAGACATCTTTGCCACAACCATTTTAGCCACAAGCATTTTCGCTGCATAACTAATAGGCCGTAAGGCCATTTTGCCATAAAAGATAAAATCGCAAAAAATAAAAAAGGGATATTGATTAAAAAGGACATATTGAAACATGAAGAAATGAATAACAAAATTTGAGACTATTGCAAAACAAAAATATTTGAATACATTTAAAATGTGTGTATGTCAATTCATGGCAGTACTGCCCTAAGAACTGATTTGATTTTGTGTGTGTGTGGATTGTACCGAAGCACTTGTCTTTGTTCTGTGGGAAGTGTGCATTTGACTCTGCTCCCTCAGCCCTCTTCTCCTCCAACGTAGTGTGTTTCCAAATAGGAAACCGACTCTTGGGACCAATCCTCATCATCTGTCAGCTCAATAAAGCCATCAATAAAACATCACTGGAAGAAACACTAACTGTTTTAAGACCACCAACACATCTACTCATTACTGTATAGACCATTATGAGCGCCAGCTAAGATTTATATCATATAAAAATGGGCGTAACTGTGAGAACTTTGTCAATGGGGAAATGAAAACTACCAACAGCAGCAAAAACTGTCAACTAGTTATTTTTTTATTTTTTACAGCAAAATTGCCTTACGGGCAATTAGTTATGTGATGAAAATGCTTGCGCAAAGATGTCTGTGGCAAAAATGCTTGCATTGAAACTGCCGGATGTGTAATTGTCTGTTGAAGCTTTTTTTTTCTTTTTAATTTTTTTTTTGAGGAAGATTAACCCTGAGCTAACTACTGCCAATCCTCCTCTTTTTGCTGAGGAAGACTGGCCCTGAGCTAACATCCATGCCCATCTTCCTCTACGTTATACGTGGGATGCCTACCACAGCATGGCTTTTGCCAAGTGGTGCCATGTCTGCACCCGGGATCCAAACCGGCGAACCCTGGGTCACCAAGAAGTGGAACGTGCGAACTTAACTGCTGCGCGACCAGGCCAGCCCCCTGCGTTGAAGCATTTTTATGATGGCTGCTTTAAAATCCTTGTGGTGAAACTACCTAGAACCAAATAAGTGCAGGTTCTCTTGAAACAAACAAAAAATTAAAAATCACAGCAAAAAAAATAGAAATTATTTTAAAAAGAACCAAATGGTAAGTATAGAACTGAAAAATATAACAGAAACCAAAACCTCACTGGATGGGCTCAGTAGCAGAGTGGAAATTACAGAGCATAGAATGATTGAACTTGAGAACACAAAATAGAATTTACCTAATCTGAGCAACAGAGAGAAAATAGACTGAAAAAAAAGGATAGTGCCTCCAGCACAGTGACAAAAGATCCAACATGTGTATCATTGGAGTCCCAGAAGGAGAGGGAGAGAGTGAGGCTGAAAAGTATTTGAAGAAGTAATGGCTAAAACTTAGTAAATTTGGCAAAAGACATCAACACATAGGTTCAAGAAGCTGAGAAAAACCCAAATAGGACAAACCCAAAGAAGTGCATGCCAGGACACATCATAACCACATTTCTGAAAACTGTAGACAAAGAAACAAGTCCTGAAAGGAGCCAGAGAGAAAGGACATGTTACCTACGGGGGAGCACCAGTTCCAATGACAGCAGACCTCTCATCTGAAACCACGGAGGCCAGGAGGGCGTGGCACACATTCTTCAAGTGCTGAAAGAAGAAAAAGCTGTCAGACTGTGAATTCTAGATTCAGTGAAACTTCATCCTTCAGGAATAAAGGGAAATAAAAATATTCTCAGACTAAGGAAAACTTGAAGTTTTTATCTTGAACACTCACCCTTAAAGATTGGCTAAAGGAAGTTCCTCAAACAGAAAGGAAATGACAAAAGAAGGAATCTTGGAGCATCAGGAAGAAAAAACAGTGGAAGAACAGAAGTATGTATACATGCAATAAACTATCCTCATGAGTTTTATAAGCATATTTAATGATTGAAACAAAAATTATACCACCATCTGATAACTCAAGACGACGTTATTTAAAAATGGAGAAAGTAAAGCAAACTAACGCAAGTGAGGTTTCCGCAGTTCACTCAAAGTGGTAACGTGTTGATCCCAGTAAATTGCGATGTCACATATGTATATTGTAATACCCAGAGCAACCACTGTGAAAACTATGCCCACAGATCAACTCGAAAACATACCGATCTGCATGTTGTGGAGATAGTGCGCTAACAGTATCATTTTTGAGCCATTTACAATGAGCCATCCTGCTATGCTAAGAGCCTTACAAATACTGTCTCAGTTAATCCCTACAACGATGCTATGTGATCAGCTGTATTAGTCTTATTTTGTAGATAAGGAAATGGAGGCTTAAAGATATTACTACATTTTCTAAGCTCTCACAGCTAATAAGTAGCTGAGCTGGGATTTGAACCCAGGACTCCCTGACCATTACACATACTGTCTCAACTCTCTCAGAAAGTCTGCAAGTAACTTGGTATATTACCAGGAGAAAGGATGGGCCACAGTCCTCCTGGTTCAGAGAAATAAGTGGAGTTAAGTAAAGTGCATAAAAGCCACTGGTTATGTACCCAGGATGCCTACGCTGCTGTCGAGGTAAAAGTTCCATAACAATTAAAAAGGGGTAAATCGAAGCTTTCATCTGAGTACAAGGGAGGAAACTTCTTCTGGAGATAAGCCTGGAAGGATTGAAGCTTGCCTCCATCTTATCGGCCGCTTAGCCATAAATCAAAATTTGTAAAAAATGGATGCCACCATATACGTGGATAATGCTTGAATTGGTATCACTCTCGACCATCTGTAGCATTTGAATTTGTATTGTTAAAGAGCAGAAAGTAGCTAGATGGTCATAAAAGCCGTCTGTTCTAGTCGTCACGATAATGTAATGCTTAGGGAAAATGGGGCAGCATCAGCCAGCTTTTAGGAAGGAATTATTGGCAAGCGCTATGAAAAACTAAGTGTTGGGCAGAGAGAACTTCCATCCTAGAAAATGTTCTGTGGTTAATAAGAAAGCTTTTTGAAACAGTTTCTTTGGTTTTTCTTTCTTCTCTTTTTTTTGTAGGTATGCTATGAGACTAAAAACCCACTCAGGCCCCAATGCCACACCAGAGGATAAACAACTGGCTGCACTATGGTGAGTACATCATGTCAGCTTAAAGCAGCTTCCCCAGTCTTGCATATCTTCATTGGCACACCAGGTGCTGAAATGCATAACATTCCCTAGCATCCTCTAACACGCAAAACCAAAAGCGGTTCTAATGGTGGCCAGGGAGAGCCCACCTCGCTTCTTGCTGCTATCCCATGCATGATGTGACCTCACAGTGATGGAAAATCAACAGGTGCATTACACAAGGATAATTTTTCCTTTCACGTCATCGCATCATCTGGAATTGGCTCTGCCGACAAGAGACTGTTAGGTTGTATTTGATATGTTGGGGTCATATTTGTATGTGTGTGTTTGGTATGTTGTCATGTCAGTCCCAGATCTGAGTTAGCAAATAATTACGAATAAAAAGCACCAAGGAAAAGAGATGTGTCTCAGAAAATGCTCTCTGTGCTCTTTTCAAACTTTGTTCCACATTAGGATTAATAAATTAATGATGATTAATAATTAATATTATATCATAGACTACTAATATGTAAATAATAAATGTATAAACTATTACCTAAAACAATAAAATAACTACTCTCACCATAGAGTTTTTATTGTTTATAAAACACATTCATAACTGTTACTCTATTTGAACTAATTATAGTAAAGTAATTTACAAGTGAAAGAATAAAAACAGGTGGAAGGGCTATTCTTTCAGCAAAGCCCATCGGGGAGGGGGGACAGTCCAGGATGTCCGAGGGAAATCAGTCAGCGGCTCTGCCCTGGAACTCACCCAGCAGGCGGTGAGAGCTGTGCTAGGGATTCCTGACTCCTCTCGTGGAGAGAGACTGCCCTCTAGTGGTGGAAGAAGAAAATGGCCAGCCCCTTGGCCCCGACAAAGAAACAATAAAGCTAATATAAAATGATCTAGTGGTAAATATATTTACGAAGCAACTACTTGAAATTTTGAATTATATCTTATGAACAAAAGGAAAGTCGGATAGTTACAGACATATACATGTGTATAGAAATACTTTATATATATAGTCATGCCGTAAATATTGAGTGCCTTAGAGCAACAAGATTTTTGTAAAGTCTTTTTTGCAAAGGACACACTCATGCTTTCAGGGCCCATTTCTCTTTTTCTGCTGCAGTTACCGATGCCTGGCTCTCCTTTACTGGCGGATGTTTCGACTCAAAAGGGACCACGCTGTAAAGTATTCAAAAGCACTGATCGACTATTTCAAGGTACTGTGTGGCTAATGGGCACCCTTGTCCCTTGTAGTCAGTTGGCTCCCTGTCAAGGACATTTTCAAGGAGTCTGGTAGAATCTGTTGCTTCCGGGATAATACAGGAGCCCCCTGCTATCCACACTCACCCCATTTGTGCCATACTCGTGGTGTTCAGGGCTCAGAGAATGGCCTTGACAGCCCATCTAATTTATCCCCCTGCCTTGTGTCCAGGTATTTTTATGGCCTCAAGAGAAAGAAGATCCAGTTACTCATTCCAGTGTCCTGGGAAACCCACCTTTACAACTAACATAAATTCTTCATGTTCTCTTACAGCTGCTTCCTCTTAGAAGTAACTACTTAGAACTGCCTTAGCTGTCCCCCATAGCTGATTTAATTTTTAATAAAGGTATTATTTTAAATGATAAGAAATGACTTGTTAGAACTCAGAGGCACTGGGACAATAGCAATGTGTAAATATGAGGATAGAATTGGAAACCATGCTAACTTTTCCTTATCTCAGGGAATGAAATCATTTTCACTAAGAGAATAAAAAAAGAACAAGAAGAGTACCTTCTCTGATGTACTGTTGTGAAGTGGACCTGGAGTAATAATTCAGTTGAGATTTCTGGGCCTCTTTGCTGTCTGTTTAGGAAGAAGAAATTATACCATCTGTACCTCCACCAACGCCTTCGTCAGGGACACAACCATCATTTTAGATCCTTTAATCCCCAGCCTCCACTCGTGAGAGATTATCTCTGATGACCAGGCTATGTTGGGGGTCCCGTGGGCTGCGTCCCGCATGCCGCCTCCCTCCTGGTCATGCGTTAGAGTAACCAGGTGCTAAGCCAGGGAGATTACCGTCTTGGCCCATTGACCATCGTGTGTCATGATGACAGGAACTGACACTAAGCCCTTCCCTTTACTTTGGGCACCGAAGGTCAAGATAAGTAGTTTTCAAAAATTTAGAATCTAAGAGCTAAGACTAAAGAGAGTTATTCCAGTCAAGAAAAATGCTTGACTAAAGAAGGAATCTGAACTCTGTAAGCCACAGGGGTCACGACAGAACTTTTAAGGGACACGAGGAATTCTTAATGTATATGTGCAGTCCAAGAATATGTACCGAATAGATAGGGAACACAACTTAAAAATTGGAGTTTCCCCTCCAGGAGTTACTGGTGCTTACCCTTAATCAAAGGCTATTTAAATGCTACTTAAAGTTCAGAGATTATGAAACATTCACATAACAGTGGCAGTTTATCCATAAAGAATGTGTTTTATCAGTACAGAGCTGTCTTTGAATAAAGGACTTTCTCCCCACACATGTTTTTTACAGTCACAGGGCTTAGTGGCAGCGAAAGATGGCTGAAGACAACTGCAAAATTGCCACGTGTAAGGCTATTTCTTACCAACTTGATAACACCTCCGCTGAAAACTAAAACTCAGTCACCACCTCATAAAGCTCTCTTTAACCAAAAGAAACACTTTGTCTCTGGGAAACCAGTCTGAGGCTATTTTTTTGGTCTCTGGAGAAGAAAATTCACATCAGCATCATAAAGACCATTTTTTCCTTAACAGTCCCTCAAACTTACGTCCAAGAAGACATTATTAGACTCTAGAGAGGAAATCTGTCTGTACATGTAGCAACTTTTCTTGCCAAAGACAAAACTTCTTTTAAATGCCTGATGCAAACAACTGGCTCATGCAACATAACATCCTAAATTGGAATATTCAGATAAATCAGAATTTTTAAATTGCCTACCTATTAAGGAAATACGTTTTAATCTGTTCTTTTAGAAACATGTAAGAGCAGCTTCCTTTAAGAGAAATACTTTTAAGCTTCATAAGTTAAAACAATAGAATTTGGGGTCTCAAATTTTGGGGCATTTAAATGTATGTCAGTGGTTTCTGGCAATATGCCCTATATTTAAATATAAGGTGTTTTCAGCGTGGGCGGGGGGAGCCACTGGTTAGTGCTCTTTTTTCCTTTTCAGAATAATTTAAACTAGTTGAAGGTGAAAAAATTAGTCTCGTTTGAGATTCAACAGATCCTCAGGATTATGATTTAATTTGGTGCCTGAAGACCCAGGCTGTGGGCTCTTCATTGTAGCCCGCCGTGGAACCCAGCAGGCCACGCAGCTGCCCCTCACCAGCTTCCAGAGAGGAAACCAGTAGCCTAGTAATTCCCAGATCCAATTTCTGTGAATCTACATTTTATCTGCAATGTCTTCCGTTACTACTCTCACTGGTCACCTGAGAATCTATTATTGTTGGCTCTTTAAACTTAAGCAGATGGTACTCACTGTCAATGTTTTTATTTTCCTGCAGAATTCATCTAAAGCTGCCCAAGCCCCATCGCCATGGGGGGCCAGTGGAAAGTAAGTTCATTTTTCCAAAGTAAAGGCGATAAATGAGACGCTGCATGACATGGAGCAGTGTGCCTCCTTGTTTACAGTGCCCTGAGGGGCTGCCCTGCCTCACCGGGTATCAACCTCTCATTCTTGTCTTTCTACCCTCTCCGCTTCCAGGAGCACTGGAACCCCATCCCCCATGTCTCCCAACCCCTCCCCCACCAGCTCTGTGGGATCTCAGGGGAGCCTCTCCAATGCTAGCACCCTGTCCCCTTCGACCATTGTCAGCATCCCACAGCGCATCCACCAGATGGCAGCCAACCACGTCAGCATCACCAACAGCATTCTCCACAGCTATGACTACTGGGAGATGGCGGACAACCTGGCCAAGGAAAACAGAGGTGTGTGTGCCTCTAGGAGTGTGTGCGTGGTTCGACCACAGCCTGGGGAGACAGCCTGACCCTTGGGCAAGTTTTCATCAATTAGCAAAGAAGAAATAGTAGAAGCTGTCTACTCTGTGAAACTCTTCCCGACCTCTCCCCTTCACTCAGGGCCTCCTATGCCTTTAGCTACCTTTATATTTACTGTGGAAGATTAGGGGGAGAGAGAGACAGAGAGAGAGAGAGAGAGAACACAGATTTAGATATATACACATAGGTTTTTCCCTTTAGACAGTAAGCTTCTTGAAAGTAGTGATTATGTTTTAACTTCAAAGTCTTCAACTTTGTGTTCCTAAGACCTGCACAGTGCATAGAGCATAGTTGGGGATCTGAAACATTGAATTAATAAATTAATTAATTAATGAGTATGAATGTTACTAGCTATTTAAGTGATAGCTGGTTACTACTGAAAAGAGAATGTTTTATATGTAGCAGTAAGCTATATTTCTTTTTAAGTAATATTTGTTTTTATTAATTATTTAAAAAATGGATATTTACTGTGGCTAAATTTGTAAAGTACAGAAAACTATAAAAAAAATTTTTAATCATCAGTAATCTTATCACCAAGAAATAATTACTGTTAACATTCTACTGAAGTTTCTTCTAGTTCTTTGCCACACATGCATGATTTTTACCAAAATAAGATCATAGTATATATAGTTTTATATCCTGTCCTTCTTAAATTTAATATTACATCAGGCATTTTCTCATGTCACTAACTAGTTCAAAAACACCCTTTATGATGGATCTATAATATTGTCATAACAGTGCTTATGTAACATACCATGGTTTCTCAAACAATCCCCCTGTTGGACATTTAGATTACTTGCAATTTCTTTTCCACTATTACGCGTAACGTTGTGATAAATATCCTTGTAGAAATCATTGTCTGTATTTCTGATTATCTTCGTAGGAGGGAATTGTAGAAGTAAAATTTGGGGGTTAACAGGTATAGATTCTTTTAAGATTATAACTTTTCTCCCAAAAGGTTATACCAACTTACTCCTCTCCCTCTACCAACTGGTGAGATTACAAATCTGATCTCACTTTCAAGCCATTCAGTGCAGATTTTGTTCCCATGGTAGCCTAAGCCTCTGAGGACAAGATCAGGATGCCCACGGTGAGATGAGGAATTTATGGCAGAGATAGGCAGTAGGTCCTGAGTACGTGAAATTGACAATAAAACCAGATAGTGTGTAACATCAGCGCAGAGGTCATGCACCCTGGAAATCCAATGGGAATGCCACGGAGGTCAATGGCAGGGAGCTGAGACCACCAGGAGAGCCTCACCGGAGGAGCTGGCATGGAACACAGTTTTGAAAAGCAGATAGGAGTTGAGTGGCTGAGATAGAGTGGGGTGAGTGTCACAGGTGGACAAAACAGGAGGAACAAATGTATAAAAATGTTCACGGCTAGTTTGGGAGACCCTGATGGGGCCAGGCTCCAGATGGCACTGCCAGCTGCCCACTAGATGTCTCCTCCAAGGGCTCAGTGCCACATGTCCAGTGCAAAGTCGGCATTCTTTCCCCGACCTGTTCCTCCTCCCCTCTTCTGCTCTCGATTTCCTGCCGCAGCTCTCCTCCTAGCCACCTGTAACTTAGTCTTCTCTGACCCCTCCCTTACCTTCCTCAGCAGGACTTCATTCCCCATGCACGTGAGCACCTTTGGAAAACTTCTCCCACACACTTTCCAGGAGTGTTGCTCGGTGATCCAGTTATGATGGCATAGCAGTCATATGAACGTGTCTCTATTTGCCACTAAACTGTCATCTCTGAGAGAGCAGAGCCTACACATTACTTGTCTTTGTTTACTCTCCTACCACTACTCTCCTGCACCTAGCATAATGCCTCCTTGGCACATAATAAATGCTTAAGGACAGGACAAACCCAGAGAATGTCCCAGGATGAGAAGGTGACCTCAGTAGAGACGTTTCAGAAGCCATCTCTGCTTTGCCCCCAGGAGCCTGGAGCCTCCTCCCTTGGACTCACTCCAGGGGCTCAGCATGTGCCACAGTTGAGTACAGTATAAGAGATGACAGAGCCACAGCTCACGTTCGGGGTGGGAAGCATTACTGCATAAGGAGAATACGTCCTGAGGAAGTACATTTTCTTTGCTATTTGGCTAAGGAAATGTTATTCATTTGAATTAGAAATGGCCAACTGAGTGATTATTTGGGTAGAGGTTGAGTTATCCACCTTTGGGTTTTATTTTGTTCACTTGAATGCTAAAGTCACATGATGGAACAGACAATGCTTGATTTATATAGAGACCGTGAATGAAATTTTTTCTTAAGTCACTCAGGGTAGCACACTTAGCGTGTATGGCACTCTAACAACTCTCTCCGTCCCCCAGAATTCTTCAACGACCTGGATCTGCTCATGGGGCCTGTTACCCTGCACAGCAGCATGGAGCACCTGGTCCAGTACTCCCAGCAGGGCCTGCACTGGCTGCGGAACAGCACCCACCTGTCATAGGGACCTCACCCTTGAGCTGGGTCGTGCTCTCGTCTCCATGGACAGCTCAATGTTTCTGGACACTGTGCTACTGTAATTCCCAGCCACAGCATTTATCAAACTGCGGTGAAGATTTTCTCAGCATTGAACAATGGTCTTTTCCCAGGGCATGTGTGTTTGTATGTGTGGGTGTATAAGAAGATGCCTGTGTATGTGTGTAAGATACACACCTCTTTAGAACACATTTTCTTTGTCTAGTTTCCATAATCCCAGGCTAGACAAAGTGATCAGAGGTTTCTGATTAGAGAAAATACACTTACACACACACACACACACACACTTTCTATTTCAAAGCTAAACCATGACTTCTTAGAACATTCAACCAAAATCTCATGGGTTAGTTAACCAGGTGCAATACAGCACACCAAAAGCTTGACTGCCAGTTAAGATGAACCTAGTTCTTATACTATTGATTACTTTCAGTATTATTATACTATTCCCCAATTATTTTTTGATTGTGTATATTAATGGGTAATTGAATAATGAAAATAAGTCAGTTATTTTTGTGCTGGACGTTTACTAGATTGCATGTTACCAAATACTCTGACTTTTGTTGAATACCCACTCCTTCCCTCCAACTTTATTATCAACTAAACATGTTACAAGCAAATGAACCAACTCCTACAGGCCTTCCCTGCCCCCAAAATAGTATGAAAATGGCACTGAGATTTAAAAACTCAGTGCGTCTGAAAGTTAACCCACATTAAAGCCGCAATAACTGTGTTTTGGACCTCAGTTAGGAATTGAAATCTTTCGCACATCCAACAACAAGCCCGTCCAGCACGTTTCTTCTTCCTGCCGCTGTGACACGGCGGCTGTCGGGCCTCGTGGCATTTGTCGGCCAATGCTTTTCAAGTCTTTTCTTTCTGAAATAGCTTTCTTACTAATTTCTTGGCCAAATTAGGACGTTACCTAGAATGTCCCTTCACTGGGAGTCTATATCTGTTGCTTATCAGGCTGAGAACTATTTGCTTATCATGAATCTGTCTAATCGTCTCAGTCGTCCTGCAGAATGTGCCTCTGCAGCCCTGTAATGCATTTCGATCCGGGGATGTGTTTTAGGCTTGGATTAGCAAGCTGCTTGCTGCGCAGGGTAAATTATTCCTGCAATGATTGCAGTTCTGTTTGGGGTAGCAACGACCAGAACATCATGCTTCCATCCTGTGCGTCTGGTGTGTTTACGTCCTGCCCTTGATTCTTTTCTTTTCTTTTTTTTTTTAATTAAGTTTACATTTTAGTTTTTTGACATCTTGTTTACAGATTTTGTCTAAAACATTTCTATTATAGTCTCTTGTCATGCCTTAGGTTTAGTCTTCTTGTTAAATCTATTTGGATATAAAAATATTGATAAAAAGAAAAACTCCTGAAAACGAGGATATGCTTTGCCACACTTGAACAACGAAAATAATGTCCCTGAGGCCTCTCACTTGACAAAATTGCACCAGGACAGTCTGAGAAAGACAGGTGATGTGACACGTGGAACAGTCCATTTTTCAAGGTGCTGGTGATTTATAATAGATACTGATATATGCTTTCAGTGATGGTCTTATTAGTTTGGTGGCGGTGTCAACGTTTTTGTCAGCCTGCTCTGTAGGTGGGAAAAAAGGTTGCCGTAATTCCCTAGCTGTAAGCACTGATTCAAAGCTGCAAATGATTGAACAACTTTGGTGATTTGAAATTACTTTAAAATGGGCAGATGAAGGGTTTGTGAAATTTGCATTTGGCTTTGGCCTTAAGCATCTGGAAATATTAACGGTATTTCTGTGTTACATTTATCCACCTGAGGTGCTTCTTACATACCTTGAATAATTGTAGGCGGAGTTCACAATCCCATCCTATGTTGGAAATTTGGGTCTAACTTAAGAAATTTGGATTTTTTTTTTTTTTTTTTGGAGGACTGAGGTTTAGTTATACTTGCTCTTGCTAAGTTCTGATGAAATGTTCAAACTCTCACATAAAGGGATGACCCTCAGGGTCCATCGGGCCTCCCCAGGGTGCTTTCCTGGTTTTGCCCATCTTTAAAGTTGCAGGCCTTGTTGTGGTACCCGTGTGATGTGCTTGACCATGAAACCCATTTAGATACACAGGTGGCCTCTGGCTGATTGTGCCAGTGGCACTTTGTCAGTACTTTGGTGACCCACATGTCCCAACAAAACTTGAAAATGGTCATTTGGGGGATGGTCAGAGCATGCCGTTCCTCTCCCTGTCTTTTATTTCATTGGTAGAGCATGTCAGGGCAGCGGTTTTTGTTCGCGTTGGCATAGATGATTTTGGTAAGGAGCCATCTTCTGATTGTTGTTTGTGAAAGTCCTTCAGAGCTTGTTCCTTTTGTTTGGTTTTGTTCAAAGTGGAAATCTTTCTTGTGTTCTCTGATTATGAAAGTAATACATGCTCATTGTAAAAATTCAAACAATACAAAAACATAGAAAGTAGTCAGTCCCATCCTCCGGAGAAAACCACTGCTCACCGTTTCATATGTATCTTTCTAGTGATTCTCTCATTTAAACACATCACGTCTATTACCATTTTTTTCTATTTGAAGACATATTATTTCTTCAGAAGTTCAACACAAGTTCGACTGACCTTATCCTTCTGTGACCTGAATGGATGCCATCCTTTATCACAATGTTAGCATTATCTTTGAAAGAGAGTAACCCCAATATATTCCTGATCAAAATTTAGGGTTTGTTACTCCTCTACACAGATCAGACTTATGTGCAGAATTGTGCCTGGAAAGAGAGGTTTAGTTAAAACAGATATTTCTGGAAACTTTCAAATTGCAAATGGAAACTCAGACCCACTATCTAAAGAGGAATGTACTGGAAAAATAATCTGAAGAGTTGACAAATTGTATGCTAGATTGAACACGTGGAATGCAATGCAATGAGACTTTCTGCACTAAACTTATCCTGTTATGTACAACAATGATGTGTGTATTATATAACAGTGATGTGTACATTTCTGACATCCCATACATAATATACACAGTTTGTATAAATGCATACATTTAAAAATATATATGTACAATACAGCTAACATAAAACTGTAGTACGCCCGAAGGATATTACTAGTGCCTAATATTGAGTACAAGTCACTGCGTGTTCAAATCACCTTGGAAGTGCAGTAATTGTTATAAAATTGATCAGTGCAGCCAACATTATTTACGAATCACATCTTTGAAACTGTGCAGTAGTATATACATATATATTTTTAAATAACATTTTTCACAGTTTTCCAGAGTTACTGTTGAAATCTGTATCACCAAAAAAAAGAAAAAGCAAGATTTTTTTAATGATGTAGACACTCTTCAGACCCAGTAATCTGTGTGTGATTTTCTGTTTGTAGATACCCAAGAGACTTTAGCAGTCACCAGCCTTAATGCATGTACAGGATATTATTGTGACTTAATTTATCGCAGTTTTTAATCCATGTGAAATTGGAATTTATAAACTGACTTGGATTAAATATGTCTGCCTTTCTAAGGTTGCAAATGTTACATTAAATGATTTATGTTGTAAATGAGAGAAATCGAGTTGTATGTAAAAAGTGTCCACCAATTTCTTTGAATATTTTTACAAGGAAACTTCAGAATCAAAGTACGTTCAAATAAGTATTGTGGTCCCCAGTTCATAATCTCTTTAGAAGCAGCTTTGCTGTTTCATGACTTTTTAAATGTAGCTTCCACAGATTATTATTACTAAGTCTGATATTTTTCACTGGGAAAAAAAAGTATTTTTTCCTTCATTGTAACTATAGTTTACTGCTTGTCTTTTCCATTTCCCAGCACGTATACACACACGTGTGTGTGCGTGAGAACACACCGCGTGTCCCAGAAAGCACTGAGTAGGAGGTTTGGGGCGTTCATATTGATGACCGCCGCACTGCCTGTCCAACCAGTAGCTCTGGGACACTGTTTTACTCAACGTTCCTTAAGGACACAGTTAATTCCCTGACTTGTGTGTGCTGGCTTTTTCCAACTCAAACCAACAAGGTGGAAGAATGTTTGCAATATTCGATTGAGTAAAATAAGAGAATTTTGAACTAATGAAGTGGGAAATAGTAGACCAGTGGCTCGCCATGATAGATGCCCCTTTGTGGAAGGGTTTTTTTAACCTCATTTTTCTCTTCTCTTCCTCCATTTTCATTCCCCTCCTCCCCAAACTAAACTAAGCAGAGAAACAGAAACAGCAACAAAAACAGAACGATTACTTCTCCTAACCCAGCCCATATCCTTAGATTCAAATACGCGTTGTCATGCAGCAGCACCCCAGCTCCGGGTCGCCATGGAGATGGCCTCATCCCACACTTGGCCAGGAGCGGGACTCAGCTTGGCTTGCCCCAGGGACTCGTAAGCTTGACACTCTTTCAGAGGTGGTTTGGGCTAAGAAATGCCCAACAGTCTTGCAAGAACTGTCCTTCTCTTGGGCAGTTTTGCCAGCTACTCAGCTGACGTCTGTTCCTATCAGAATTGTATTTTTAAGAAGTAACACATTTTCGATGAAACCTGGATCAACTAGAGTCTTGACTGTTTTTTTAAGTAGAAGAAGAAACCAACAACAATATAAACTGCATTTCCAACAATTTGGACCCCAGAGTTTATTTCCTCATTTTCCCACTCCCAGAAGAGCACAGTTTTTCGATATTAACAACTTCTGACAAATAGCACAAGAAATGTTCAGACTTGAGATTTGTGTTCTCTTTGTCCAAACTGAATTATTCTGTGTATGTCATCAGAGGGGTCAGTTTGTTTGCTTGGCATGGGGAAAATTATAAAACTCTGCTCTCAAACTAATTACATCTGACCACGGTTTTGGTTTTCATTATTTAATTGGCACTCGGAGGCAGCGGGGGGGGGTAAATTTTGGGCCGGCTGCAGGGCATTTAGACTCACAGCTCCTACTCACAGTAATGGGCATCAGGGGATTAAATCCCTATGCGGTACTTTGAAAATCCACCTCCTACAGCCAGTTTTAATCACATTGATCTGAGGGATGAGTTCAAGGTACTAATTGCAAGTCAACACAAGGATCGGCATTCGTCTGTAAGCCTCAGAAAGTAATGATGAAGCCTGGACAGCTGAATCAAGGTCTTGTTTTCTACTCATTTCTAACATAGGAGAAGCTCATCAGAAAATATTTCTATCCAAATATGATGTAAAATAGTGCCAACGTTTAGGATTCTCAAACAATTCTATTTGGTTATAAAAATAATTACAGTAGTCTAGCTTCTATATTATTCTTCAACCCATCTTCAGTTTTTCAGAAAACAATACTGATTTTTTTTCCCCATTATTTATCATCTCTGTATTTCTAGGTGCCCAAATGAGCAAAAAGAAAATACTTAACACTGAGTAATGTGCATTACTTGACTGAACCGCTATTCCACCCACAGTAGCCAAAGGTATCTGACTTTTTATAGAACATTCTTTGAGTCTCCTCTGTTATCTTCATCCGACAGCATGAGTGATCACGAAGCCTAAAGTATGGCCCCGTAGTTGCGATGTCAAGAATTCTGTGCATATGACACACTCATCTTGAGTGATAGGCACTTTTGCAGCGTCACCAGCTATCTCTGGGGCCTATTTGTGTGGTGAAATAGCAATATCAACACTTTGAGTAATTTGCGAACTGATTATTAATCCCCTGAAGTTCCCAGAGCTGCCAATCAACCCAAAATGTCCTTCTCTGTGGGCCGGGTTGATGTTTTTTTGTTCCTTTCGGGTTTTTTTCTTCTAAGTTCTGTAAGTCACATTTACTATCTTGACTTTTTAAAAGAACAGTTATTAGAGGCAGTGGCGGCTTTAAGGAAACACACTGGAACTCACTGACATTGGGAGAAGTCAGGAAAATATCTGGGCGCCCCAGCACTCTCCTTCTGCGCCTGCTGCACCTGTCCCCCCCCCCCCCCCCCCCCGCCGCCACCAATGCTTCAGTTTCCTCCAGATGAAATGTGACTCCAAACAGCCACTACCTCACTGAGAGACTGTGAGGATCAACAGGTTTGGGCAAGCATTTTGAGATCCCCAGTGATCACAGTCAGCCGGAGATAAGTGTTACTATGAGAACAGAGGCAACAGAAATATACTCTATCGCAGGACCAAGAAGCATCGGGGTGTGATGTGGGAAATGGTGCTTTGCCCCAGCCCTAAGTTCTAGAGGACCAAGAGGATGACAGCGGGGTAGCCGCAGACCCCTCCGTGGGACTCCTCAGCCTTTGTTGTTACCACTTTGAGTCCATCCTGCCTGTGGGCCGAGCTCTACTAGACCAATGGGTTGGGGGAGTCCTGTCCTTGCCAGGAACAGCAGGGCTGTCGAGTACGCTGCAGTCGGTGGCGCAGTCCCACCTTCCTCTTTCTCGTCCAGTCCTGGCCTTAAGAAATCAGGGGGTATCCAGATGGAACGGGGAAGAAGGAATACTGGGTTCCTTCCAGTATGTGCATCTTTCATGTGAAAATAACTTGCCTATGAACCCCATGTTTCAGGCATCCTCTTTGAGCCAGACACCCACAGCACAGTCTCATTTCCTGCCCTGCTGTGGTTTTTCCTTGAATGCCAAGAGGCTGAGTTCTCTTCGCGTGAAACTTGTGCCTCTGGTGGTAATTTTTGTTGTTGTTCGGGGCCAGGGGATGGAGGACAGCTGCTGTGGGAGGTTTGTCCCTGAGAAAGGAGATCTGTCATAAGGGACTTGGGTATGTCATGAGCTTCAGGAAAGAGGAAACCTCTCTTGAGAAAGTGGATGGATTTTTTCTCTAGTGGATTAGGTGTTTGCCTCAACATGATTGCTTAATTGTAGGCTAAACCTTAGTTAGTGTGCTAGGAGGGAGAAAAATCAACATAAGAACTTAGTGATTTTATGATGCCCAGCTAGAGACTGAACTTTCCAGTCCCAAACATCAGGGCAGAGACTGGAAATCTGACCAATGATCTGAATGTTTCCTACTGCTGAGGTCGAGGCCCTAAATGTTGGACTGACGTTTTTAGCTTTTATCTAATATTTATATTATTTAGACACAGGGCTTCCTTGTGTCCCTAAATCAGGGCTTTGAGCTTAACCAAAATAATCATGAAATCCTCATTCTTGTCATACTGCCTGGAACTCCCTTCCCCAGCCTTTCTCCAGTACGAAAGAGCAAAGGCTGAGGGTCCTGAGAGATCCAGCCTGATCTGAACCCAAATTCATACTAACACCCTTTCCACAGGAGCACAATACCTTATCCAGTGTGAATTCTGGGTATTTAGGTAAAAAATTCTAGAGTGGCAACACGAGGTGGTTAGCACGAGGGGGTGTAGATACACTCGGTAGCCACTTGATTTCACCTCTTCTCAGGCAGGATGTTAAAGAACAAAATACTCCTTCCACAGCATGGAAAGAGATTGCTTCTACGGTTCTGTGGAACCAGTTTAAGGTCACTGTCATGGAGTTCGCCTCAATCGGAGCAGGAATTTAAAATTCTGCCATTTTCCTCATGCTACGTCATCATAGATGTTTATTCATGGAGCTGGCAACTCCGATTCAATATTCCGATATCAAAGGCCTGGTGTGTCACATCGAACACCACTTCAAATTGTGCATCTCGGTCTTGGGAAAGCTGTCAGCAACTTGGGAACTCCCGTGAGACTTTTCCAGTGATCCAGTTTTAACAGCCACAAAACCAATTATAGGGCCTTCATTTCCTCTTACAGGAGTAGGTTTTAGGGTTATCTGAAGAATTAAGGAAGATTTTAAATAGGACAATTCTGTACTGTAATTTATGCTTTAAAAATGTACATATTGTAGCATTGATTAAAGTGCTGTATGTATAAGGTCCAATACTATTTTCATTTTGTCTAGTTCTTCAATATTGAAATAGCTGAAGTTCATTTTTGTTATGTGATATTCATTTGGGGCTTCTTGTTAGAGCGTTGGGGTATGGTTATGGAGAAAGTCCAGAATCTGTGTTGATAGTCACTATTTTAACCCAAGTAGTGACAGTAGTCTCTGAAGCATCAACATTACAAGCACTACTACTGATGAAATTGAGTGCTCTTCTCTGTCTTTAAGCAAGTGATAAAAATTTTAACCCAAGCAATTAATGAGGACCAGTGGTTTTAGTAAGGATCACTCCTTCCAGCTTTTCTTCTCAAAAGTTGTGACCACTTTTTCCCAGGAAATTCCAGTGGATCCTCATTCAGTACCCACATCTCTTACTCCTGTCAAGGGGCCTCATCTCCCAGGCTGCTTCTAAGATGTCTGCGTGCCCGCAGCCTGAAGAGCTTCCCTTTGGCCGTTGCTCATACCTGTGCAAGGAAGTACAAATGTTAATCCCCTTTCTTTGTCTCTCTCTCGTAGAAGAAAGAAGTTGCCCCCACACAACTGTATTTATCATATTGCAAATAAACAAAACTCAACATTCAAGTCATGAATAATTTCAACAGTGGATTATTTTGGCAAGATATTAGGAAGGAGTGGAGATTACATCTAATATTAAGGATTTGTCTAGGGGGTCTTATATTTTGTCTGAGTTTAAATGTACATGTACAAAGATAGTGGAGTCGTAGACCATTTATTTTTACCGTTTGGAGATTTTGCTGAGCTCTAAGTCACATGAAACTCAGGCAGCACAGTTTCTGGAAGGAGGAAACATCTTCCTGTACTGTCACAGAATGAGCCTTAAGGATTTGTGAGAATAAGCACTTTTATATTTAAAGGTAAATATTGATGCATCAGTGAAACTATTTTTCTAATGTCTTAATAAACCTTGAGATATCACTCTGTCTCAGAAACATCCCACTGTCTCTCCCTAGAAATTCTTTTGAGTAAAATGTCCTTTCTCATGTTATAGTATTTTGTTTTAAATATCGTCAACTAGTCACTTGTAGGGCACTTTTGCTCCACAAAAGTGTGAGTCCACCTGAACTGCTGAAATGGACGACAGCACTTTAAAGAAAGGAGCGCCAATCTAAGAATGCACTTGGCAGGAAATGTTAAGTGTCGCTTCAGAGTGAAAAAGAAAGAAAACCTACGATAGAGCCTGGAATATTCTTGCTAAAAGAGTTTTTGATTTTCGTTTGTTTGTTTACAGTTCAAAGCTTTGTTTACTACAGAGCGATGCACAAATGGAAGCTGTTACATTGTGACATAGTTCGAACACAAACAGCAAACAAACTGAAAATATTCGACCCCAAGGCTGACTTAAGCCATTTTTAGTTCACCACATTTCTCATCTCCTTTTCTTTTTTGAAATTTATTTTCAGTCAAACAAGTGATACAACGATAGAGTCTTGTTAAAAATATGCACGCAATGCAAATAGAGGTTCCTGTTGACTCCCATCCAGTCCCACCCAAAAGGAGCCACTCCTGTCCGTTGGGTGTATCTGTCCATATTCATGTTATTTATATGCGTGTCTGTTTACACAAAGAGGACCGTATTGTTCAAGCTGTTCTGTGTTCTGAAAGTGGCCCTCATCATTTAGTGGTAAGTCTTGGGCATCCTTTGATGTGAGTACATAAAGATCTACCCCACTGTCTGGAACCTCTGCACATAGTATGGTCTACCATAGTTTAACATCTCCTATTGCTGGATATTTAGATTGAATAATTATATTTTTTTAATTGAGATATAACTGACATACTATAAAATTCACCCTTTTAAAGTGTAGAGTTCATTGGTTTTTATTATATTCACAGGGTTGTGTAACCGTCACCTAATTACAGGACGTTTTCATCATCCCAAATAGAAACCCCATACTGATGATTAGTCAGTCCCCATTCCCCCTTCTCCCAGCCCCTGGTAAGCACTCGTCTACTCACCTCTCGATGGAGTTGCCTATTCTGGACATTTCACATAAATGGAATCATATAACAGGTGGCCTTTTGTGTTTGGCTTCTTTCACTTAGCATAATGTTTCCAAGGTCCATCCATGTTGTAGCTGTATCAGCACTTAATTCTTTTTATGCCTGAATAATATTCCATTGTATGGACGTACCACATTTTGTTTATCTATTCATGAGTTGATGGACATTGGATTGTTTTCACTTTTTTGGCTGTTATGACTAACGCTACTGTGAACATTCATAGCACAAGTTTTTGTGTGAGGGTGTGTTTCCAGTTCTCTTGGGTTTATACCTAGGTGTGGAGTTGCTGGGTCATAGGGCAACTCTATGTTTACCTTTTTGAGGAATTGCCAACTGTTCTCCACAGGAGGGGCACCATTATACACTCCCACCAGCAATGTATGAGAGTTCCAATTTCACCACATCCTCTTCAACACTTGTTATTGTCCATCTTTTTTTTACTACAGCCATTCTACTGAGCGTGAGTGGTATTGCATTGTGGTTTTGAATCGCATTTCCCTAATGACTAATGATGTTGAGCACCCTTTTAGGTTCTTATTAGCCATTTTTAAATCTTCCTTGGAGAAATGTCTATTCAAGCCCTTGACCCATTTTTAAATTAGGTTATTTGTCTTCTGCCTGTTGGATTGTAAGTGTCCTTTATGTGTTCTGGATACTAGTCCCATATCAAATATATGATTTGCAAACGTTTTCTCCCATTCTGTGGTCATTTTTTCACTTTCTTGATAGTGTCCTTTGTTGTACAAACGTCTTTAATTTTCATCAGGTCCAATTTATCTATTTGAAATGTTGTCTTATGCTTTCATGTCATATATAACAATGCTTTGCCTAACCCAAGGTCATGAGGATTTACTCCTATATTTTCTTCAAATAGTTGTAAACTTTTTGCTCAAAAATTTAGATGTATGATACATTTTAAGATGATTTTTGTGTGTAGTGTGAGAAAGGGGTCCAACTTCATTCTTTTGCATGTGGATATCCAGTTGTCTCAGCACTATTTGTTTAAAACACTATTCTTACCCCCATTGAATTGTCTTGTCACCCCTGTCCAAAATCAATTGACCGTACACATGAGGGTCTATTTCTGGACTCTCAGTTCCATTCCAATGATCTCTGTCCTATAGCAGCACCACACTGTCTTGACTACTGTAGCTTTGTAGTAATTTTCAAAATTGGAAAATATGAGTCCTCCACCTTTGTTCATCTTTTGCAAGTTCTTTTGTGCTAAAAGTAGTTTTTAAATTAACCATCATGTATTAAATTTCCTATAAATGAACTAGTTTCAAGCAAGTGACATCTGGCCCAGTCTAGAAACAAGTAATGTGCCTAGTAGCTTGGCTGAAAGAATTGTATGAAAGTGCAGAATGGGTTCATGAGCCTTTCACCGCCAGCCGAGTCCCTGTCCATTCTCAGTCCCTGTTCTCCAACAGACAGGACCATACCTGGGTTATTGGGCTGGTATTTGGATGTCCCTCACCAAGCTGGAGCTTTTTACATACATAACATGTGTTCCTGAGAGTACAATAGAAGTACACAGATGTGCCAGTAATCCTGTGGCTCCAGACTCCGGCAGCTCCCCTCTGCCCTCCCGTCCCTGCCCAGTGCTCCCTGCTCAGATACCCCCGCACCCAGCATGGACCTGGCACTTTGACCACCCTGACCCACTCGATGGTGCCGCCTGGGTCTGTCTGATTGAGGTCACCAGATTCCCCAGTGCTGGATGGGCAGGCTTGACCCCACACCTCTTTGGGACTTTTGCCTCATGCGTGTTTTTTGTCTTTCCAGCCACTTTTCCAGGTCTTTCTGGAGCCTAATAGATTTTTCTGTGATCACAAGGATGTAGATTTTGCCTCATGCACCTAGTACATGGGAACAAGAACAGACAGAATGAATTCATCCATAAGGAACAGTCAGAAAACTACCTTGTACTTCCCACCTCCAGCACCCACCCAGCATTGCCCATTCAAACATCCTCTAGAGGGTCAGGTCTTCTGAGACCTTTGGGTGAAATCTAGGGTTGATCCCATAACTTTGCCAGGCACCTTCAGATATTAACTCTTCAGATAATAACTCACAAGAGCTATCTCCTTTTAGTCATTAAAGGGCCCAGCCTATGTATTATTCAGGCTCCATGTGAAGTTAAAGCTTTTCCCTACCCAGCTTCCAGGAGAAAGTGGGCAGTTCGCAATGGGATACGGTCAGCCTCTTCGCTGTTTCCTCGCCTGCTGTTCCTTCTGTGATTTCCACCTCCTCCAGCTGGAAGCAGAGGCAGGAGGGCTCTTCTTCCACTGGCCTGTTTGTTCCTGGTGCTGACTCTGTCTTGGGGTATCCTCGAGGGGTCTTTGGAAGGAACCTCCTCTCCTTCTCCGGCTCCCTCACTCCCATTATGTGATTTCTCACCAGCCAACCCTGCTGTCACCTTGATCTTGGACTTCCAGCCTCCAGAACTGTAGGAAAATAAATTTCTGTTGTTTAAGGCACTCGGATTGTGGTATTTTGTTATGACAGCCCTAGAAGACGATACACAGCCCTTCCTCATGTATGGGCATCTGGTGGGACGACCAGCCTTTGACCCAAGTGTCTTTGACCTTTGACAGAGGTTACCCACCAGACACGGCCCCTTCTCTGCTGCCATGGCCCCTTCTCTGCAGCTTTGACCCCGCCCCCAACGCCTGTAAGTGTTCAAAATCCTCGTGCTCCCCAAACTGCAGGCACACAGGTAAACTTTCTCCATGGGCCCTTATTAGATTTGAGGTGATGGAGAAATGCCCTGGAGTAGGGGTGAGTCTCACAGCACACTCTTTCTCTCCTTAATTTCCAGCCCTTCTTGTGGCCTCACCAACTTCTTTTTCAGGCCTGTGGTGGGTAATCAGCTCAGGGTCTGATCATGGTTCTCTGATATCTCTGTTGCAAGCCCTACTTAACAGGTGTCCCCTGACTTCGGGATGTGGGAGTAGTTGGCTTCTGTTGTCGTGGGGACTCCTTGGAAAAGGAAAAAGAGAATCCTATTTTAACATCCCGTTAAACTAGAATTATGACCTGGGTGGTTTTGATCAGACCTTGGGGTTTGCCTCCCTTCTCAGCTCCCAGCAAGGAGGCCACGCCTCGGGCAGAGAGCAGGGCCAGTGCCCAGCCAGAGGCACTCCCAGGGCTGGCAGGCCTTAAACTCCCTTTTGTCACCTCCCTTCAGGAAGACCCAGCACCACACAGTGGGGGAGTGCCTTTCCCTGGGGGTCTCTGCAGGCTAAGGGCATGAGGTGGAAACAGGATGTGTGTTATTTTTATCTTCTCAGGTGTGGCTTTACTTTCCAGCGCCTGCGCCTGCGTCCCTGCCTGTCATCCCTGTGCCCTTCCATGTGGGACCCCTGCTTCTGAATCCAGAATTATGTGACTGGGTCTGAACTAGGCACTTCCTGAGCCTTCTGCAGGCTGGACCTGTGCCCACTGCCCACTTCCTCACCGTACTCCTGGGTACTGCCCAGGCCCAGCTGTCTGGCCTCACAACTAACAGAGGAGTGGTTATGAGAAGCATATGGCAACTGAGAGGGCACACGGAGACTCCTCTGAACCCAAACACCTGTGGGGACAACCGACTTGCTTACGTCAGAAGGAGAACCTAATGGCAATGGCGTGGGCCACGTCCCTCTGATACTTCCTTATCTGAAGCAGGGAGACAGGGAGCGCTAGCAGTGGGCAGGCCCCTGGGCAAAGGGGCCTGGAGGAGGTGTTGAGCATGGGGTTCCGGAGGAGGAATCCTTCTGCTGGAACTACTCTTTTACTGGCAACTGTTCCTGGAGCACTATCTCCACGGAGGGAACGCCTGCTTGGTTTTGTCTGTTTGACGTTTCAGTCTCAGAGGTGTATGAAAACCTCTCCCACACTTGTGTAGTGGGTAATTCTCCCCTTGTTTTTCTACATTTGGGGCTTACATATTTTGAAGCTGTATTTTAGAGGTTTAAACACTCATGGATGTTACAGCTTCTCGACAGTTCATTCCTCTTACCTGTATGAAATATCCTTCATTGCCCTCTTAAGCTTTTGCCTCAAATTCTATTTTTTCCCATGTTACATTGCTACGGCTGCTTTCTGTGTGTTAGCTTGGCTGCATCTTTCTCCATCTCAGGATCTTGTATTTTCCTATGTGGTTTTCTATAGATTTGTCTCTTACATGTGGTTACAACTAGCACATAGTTGGATTTAGGATTTTACCCACTACGATTATCTCCATATTTTTAACAGATGAATTTAGCAGGGCCTCATTTATTGTGATTACTGACATGTTTGGATTTTCCTGTCATCTGATCGTGTGTTTATTTGCCACACTTTCTTGTACTTTCTTTCTCTTCTCTGTCTTTTGTTGAGTTGTTCAGGTTTTATTTATTCCACCTTTTCCTCTACTGGGTTTCTTCTAGTGGTTGCCCTTAGATTTTAACACACAAACGTAAGTATATATTTTCCTGTCAATGCCTAGAATTAATCAATATCTGTATTCCCCAACAGAAAGAGACCTTAGCTGACTGGATGACCCCATCTCAGTTTCCCATATAGAGGTCATTTGGGAATTTTTAGTTCCAGATTGGACTCTTTAAAAATAATGAACATTTCAACAAATGATGCCAGGACAAGTAGATGTCCACAAGCAAAAGAATGAATGTGGACCCCTATCTCACAACATACACAAAAGTTAACTCCAAATGGATCAAGGATCTAAACATAAGAGCTCAAACTATAAAACTCTTAGAAGAAACCAGAGTTGCAAATCTTTGTGACCTCGGATTAGGCACTGGTTTCTTATCTACGACACCTAAAGCACAAGCAACCAAAGAAAAACATAGATAAATTGAACACCACCAAAGTTAAAAACTTCTGTACTTTAAAGGACACCATCTAGAAAGTGAAAAGACAAGCCAGAGAAAATATTTATAAGTCATATAATATCTAATAACGGTCTGGTGTCCAGAATATACAAACAACTCATAATATATACAACTCAATATATAAACAACTCATACAACTCAACAATAAAAAGGCAAGTGACCCAATTTAAAAATAGACAGGGGCCGGTCCGGTGGCGCAGCGGTTAAGTTCGCACATTCCGCTTCTCAGCGGCCCGGGGTTCGCTGGTTAGGTTCCCGGGTGTGGACATGGCACCGCTTGGCAAGGCCATGCTGTGGTAGGCGTCCCACGTATAGAGTGGAGCAGGATGAGCATGGATGGTAGCTCAGGGCCAGTCTTCCCCAGCAAAAAGAGGAGGATTGGCAGTAGTTAGCTCAGGGCTAATCTTCCTCAAAAAAAATTTTTTTTATTTTAAAAAATTAAAATGGGCAAAGTGTTTGAATAGACATATATATTGTTGATACGCACATGAAATGCTCAACATTATTAGTCATTAGGGAAATGCATATCAAAACCGCAATGAGCTCCTACTTCACTTTCAGTAGAATGGCTATAATCAAAAAAAGACAGACAATAGCAAGTGTCGATTGAGGATGTGGAGAAATTGGAACCCTGATATATCGCTGTTGAGAATATAAAATGGTGCGGCCACTATGGAAAACAGTTTAGCAATTCCTTAAAAGTTAAACACAGTGCTACCGTATGACCCAGCAATTCCACTCCCAGTTATATACCCAAGAGAATTGAAAATATATATTCACACAAAAATTTATACACAAATGTTTATAGCAGCATTATTCATAATAGCCAAAAAGTGGAAACAATTCAAAAGTCCATCAGCTGATAAACTGATAAACAAAATGTGTATACCCATACGATGGAATAAAAATGGAATGCTGATAGAAGCTACAGCATAAATGAACGTTGAAAACGTTATGCTAAGTGAAAGAAGCCAAATACAAAAGGCCACCTGTTATATGACTCCATTTATATGAAATGTCTAGAGTAGGCAAATCCATAGAGACAGAAAGCGGATTGGTGGTTGCCAGCAGCTGAGAGGAGGGGAGAACGAGGAGTGACTGCTGATGGGCACAGGATTTCTTGATGAAAATATTCTAGAATTAGATAGTGATGATGGTTGCATAACGTTGTGAGTATTCTAAAATCCTCTGAATGGTACGCGTTAGAAGGATGAATTTTGTGGTATGTGAACTTTATCTCAATTTTAAACATAGTCAATACTTACTTAGACTTAACAATAAGGGTCCCAGTTGTTTTGTTGCTTCTTGTATCATACTCCTTGAGTTAACTCTTCTTTCAGATCAGATCTGAGCAGTAAAATTTTTGGATCCTTGCGTGTCTGAAAATATCTCGCCTTGGGTCCTCATACTTGTGTCCTAGTTTCACTTGTGGAACGCTAATTCTAAAGGATTTTCCTTCCTCAGACGTTTGAGGATATTGCTCCAGTTCCTTCTTGTATCCAGTGTTATCTTTGTAGCAATTTAGCCCCTCCTCTCTCATTGCCCTACACCGGGAAGCATTTGGGGTTTTCTCTTTATCTTTGATGTCAGAAATTTCACTGTGACATTGTTGACAGGAGTCCTCTCTTTCATCTTGTTTGCGCGGGATTCTGCTCAGCTGTCCAGGGCTGTTTCGCCGCAGGGCCCATGGCTGTCCTCGCTCGGGCACTGTCTTCTGCTGCTGCCTGAGTCCCCCCTCTCCTCCGTGCTCCGTTCTTCCCTTCTGAAGAGCTGTCAGACGAATGTTGGGAACTTTGGGATTTATCTCCCAGTTCTCTTGACCGTTTTTTATACTTTCTGTCTCCTTGTCCATTTTTGCTGTTTTGAGAAAATCCTTTGCTCAGCCTCTCAGCTTACTCTCTTATCAGCTTCAATGCTTCTGCCCATTTACCGAGAATTTTATTTCAATCATCAAAATTTTCATTTCCAAGATCTCTAGAACATTCCTTTTTATGGGTGCAATATCATTTTCTCTCTGAGGATTCTAATTATACATGCGCCAAATTCTTATTCTGTTTGCTCTATTAACTCCGCTTCTCTGGATGTAAACTATTCTATTTGTTGGGGTTGCTACCTCTCTTTTATAGCTTTTTTCCAAATGTGTAGGGGTTATTGGCTGGGTGCTCAACTTCGCATTTGACTTTTCAGCCTTTCCACTGAAGCTCCTTCTGTTTGGTGCATCTAGTCTCCTCACGTAGAGAGCCTCCTGTCTCTCCTGGGTGTTAGCAGGGCCCCACCCGGCCTCTGCATCACAACCATCTGAACCCACTGCTGCATACTGGGGGATGGACACCTCTGTTGTCTGCTTCTTGGCCTGAGAGTGGAGAGTGGCTGCTCCTATATGGTATCCCAAGTGATTAACATGCCCCCTGCCCAGGGATCCTCCCAATATTCTTGACCTCCAAGCTCACTGCATCCTGAGGCAGCCTTCCATCTTTTTAGTTCTGCACAACCTCAGAAGTGTGCTTTCCTGCTTCATGATGATCCTAGGCTTCTTCAATCCTTCAGAGACAGTTCAACACTTCTAGTCTTTTTAATGCAGTTGTGGATTTATTATGATTGATTATGATTATGATTATGGTTATATCTCTTTGGCCATCTTGATGGCCATCTCTCTTCTAATAAAGCAAGTCCTAATGATTGCCAGTGGTAGGAGAACTTCCATATAGGGACCAGGCTTAATGCAACTCAGGCTTCCTTATGGGATGTTCTGCATGTTGGTGTCTGCATTCCTTCTCATTCCATCGTACTTGCTTTCCGAGACTGCCTTGGACTTCTGGGCTCCATGTTACTACCGGGAGCCTCTCTGAGGCTGCAGTCCCACTGGCTGCCCCCTTGGCTTACCGACTCTGGTTATCCTGGTCTTTCTGGTTCAGTTGCTGCTCAGCCTGTTAAAGAACCACTTAGCTGTTCATTACCGCTGCTGCTTCACCACACCTCTGGTCAGTATATCCAGTGGGACCCTCGGGGCGTCTCTCCTCCCTGCTGGCTGTTTGTAGCCTTTGCTTCCTCTGCCACAGCCATGAGTGCAGTGTAAGGTGGATTTTTGACATCTACTCCTAATTTAGCCTTAAAAACAACATCTGAGGCAGAAATGTCTTCTCCATCACAGACCATGTTGATACCATTTCTAACCCAGCCTTGAAAGAGCCACACTAAGAAACCAGGTCTGGCGGTTCCAACCCACTACTGGTCAGCACAGCACATCCTACCCTGGGTATAAACCAGGGACCTGTCCCGGGAGCAATGGCAGAAATCCACAATTAGTGCTGGGACACAAAAGCTGGACCACCAACAAGGGGACTTGATTGTAATTGCCTGGACACTGAAATGTGGCTCCTCACTCAGCATAGCTCAGCGTCCTGAGCCTGGGGCAAGTGGCCTATAGGTGGAGGTCACATGGCTTCAGCCCTGGGAAAGGAAGGGCTGAGGGACAGAAAACAATAAAGGGGTTCAATCCTTTCCAGCAGACCCATTCTAACTGAGCCTGCTGACCCAGAGGGCAGATCTACATTCAGCTGCTGCCCTGCTAAGGGACCGCCATTTAGCCCAGAACATTTCAAATGCAGGCCATGGAGACATCTCAGTTGGCGGCTGATGTCATTTCAAAGCAAGTAAGTAAGGGAAGTAAGTACGGCAAGACCCATGGAAAGTGTCCAGATGTTGAGCACGCAGGTAGACACATGAGCCCTGCCATAGGACCACAGGACCAGCCCCCTGGGGAGATGGAGGCGGGCCACAGCCAGGTGGTGTGCCTCGTGGAATGCTGGGAAGATGGCTCTACCTCCCTCCATGAATGAAAACACCTAGAAGTCCACCTCCAGGCTCTTCTTTGTAAAATGCCCATATTGCTGTGAGGCGTCTCACAGGACATGCCTGACACATCCATGACGTCTTCTCTCACCATTTCCCCCTGATTAGCTTCCCCCGACCACTGCTCCAGGGCTTGCTTCTTAACAGGTCATTTACCTAAGGCCATTTGCCTTTAAAATGGGACCTTGATCCCAGAGACGGTTGACTTTACGTGAACACTCCAGATCTTTCCTCCCTACACAGGCAGTGCTGGAATTTAAGTGGAAACTTCCCAGTGGGTGAGTATTGCAGCCTTCCTGGGAGAGTTCAACGTGTTTATCTTGGGCTTAAGTTGTAATTATGATTTAGTGGAATGCCACTTCAGAATGTCTTTTTCTTTGTTTCATGTAAATCAAGTTGCTAGTGCGTGTGGGAATGCATGTGTCTATATTCCTAAGGGGAGTTGCAGAATTCATTATTTCTTGTCTAGGAAGTGCTCTGCAGATAAAAAGTTCTTCAGAAATGTGCAGTATTATTATTAGGTGACTTTGATTTGTAAATCCTCTTAAATGGGTTGTTTTGTTTTATTCTGTTCTATTTTGGTATGAAAATGATAGCTACAGACCCCGAGCCCAGCAATAGACAATACACGTGCCAAAGAACACTTGCAAGGCGTAAATACAAGTTTTTCAGTGGTTTTGATTTATTCACTCCAAGGTGACCGAGCAAAAAGGGGCTCATTCTGCTCGCCGCAATCCAGTGCCAATCAACTGCAAACAAGTCGGTGGTTGAGAAACAAAAATGTATATGATTAGCTAGCATGATCGGAAGATGGCAGCCTAGAGTCCTAAAGAACCACCTTAAAGTCATACAGAATCTTGAGGCAGTTCTATAGGGGAAATGGGAAGGGAAGGAGGGGATTTAGGGAAGTCAACCATCTGGTGTGACAAACTTCAAGACGCCACATTATCTCTTTCTTCTGTCATTCATGATGGGTACCAAGGCAGAATTTTTCTTTCTGGAGGTCGTCATGTTGCTGGCGAACTCAGAGAACAAAGTTGTCTTATCACAGCTGGGAGATATACACAAGCAAGAGTCATAGAACTAGCAGATCATGTATTTTGTAAAAGCGAGAAGTACTTAATCATCTAGGCTACAGGCTGGCTAGAATGTGTTCACAGAGACTAGTAAATCAGGGTTACAGGCACAATATTGCTTCCTTTCCCTAAAATGGCTTCCCTCATGTTAACTTAAGATCTAGCTGTTACACAAGGGTTTGGGAGGCACTAAGAATTCCAGCCAAGGAATTAGGGGATGGTGCCAGGAATCATACTACCTGTGACCTTGAAAAAGTGCATTAACTTCTCTGGGCTGTGGTCACATCTGGAAGGTCGACCAGTTGGACTAGTCTGATCCCCATGCTTTGACATTTCATGTAATATACCCATGCACACGTGCCTGTCATTTACTGAGCCCTCACAACATGTGGGACACACGGCTAAGGGTTCCATACCTAGGCTGAAACCACAGTTGTCAACTTCTCCATGGTCACACAGCTAATGGGCAGTGCTCTGAGCCACTCTCCTCCCCTCTGCTCACAGTCCTTCCATGTGGTTCCAGAACACCATAAACAAAGCACTAAGTAAAGCAGTTATGGGTTCTACTCATCCTCCTTGCTCCTCTACAGCCACATAACCCAACTCGAACTGGGCAGGAAATATGAGGACTGTTGGAGGTTTTCATCAATTCTATTCCTGTTTCCTCCTCTTTGTGGTCCCAGCCTCTTTTCCTACTATTCAGGGTAATAGGAGAGACCTGTTACTGTCATACACACCTCATTCCTAGAGGGAGGAGAAGGGAGAGGAGGGAGGGAGAAAGAGTACACAGTTGAATAAAGTATGGAGATCTAATTTCTTTTAATTTATATGGGTTCATTAAGATTCGGGGGAGGGACCCATGGGTAATGCTAAGATGAATGTCTGTCAGAGGTGAGAAAAACTGCTTCCCACTTTCAAGGAAGCCCCTCCCCTCAGGTTATACCAGCCTGGCAGCCTGACAGATTCCAACAGGGTGCAGGGTCTATATCTTTGCCCATCAATCCTTTCCCACTGGATTGACACTTCATATCTATCTTTCTGTGAGAGACATCTCAAAGTGTACAGGTTTGGTCTGAGAAGTTCCAAATAGTTGCTGTGCATTGAAAGTTCTGCATCTGAGGTCAACAACTGGGAAGTAAAAGGGGTAATAGCTGTACATACAGAGTGCGTGTAAAGTAAGATACAGGGAGGGCTCTGAACAGGAAGAGAACTCGCAGGAAACGAACTCACAGATGTGGGCTTCTGCATGAGAAATGGTGCTCAAAGATCCTCCCAGACTTTGGGAAGTCCCATGGACTCTCCTGACCTCCAAAACCAGTGTGAAGTGCTGTGTGAGCTGTGCAGGTTGTCCGCAAAGTGTGCAGAGAGTCTGGCTTTCACTGTTGAATGAATGAATGAATTTATAAATGATTCCTAGCATCTAGAAAAACGGTATTTTTTTCTTACTGTGATGAGCTATTCTAGGTTGGTTGATTCATGGACCCAGCACAAAGAAATAAGACGTTGGAGTAGACTGCGTTTGCTCCAAATGTTAAAAGGAGGACATTCACATGAATCAAACAAGAACACAAACAATTGGGCACTGGTATACTCATAGTCAAAGAAAACCCTGATCAGTGTATGTTAGGTGAGAAGTCATCTTCTCCTCTGGACCTTGCAAATTAAGTAGCCAGCCCTGGGGAGCTGTCCTGTGCATTACAGGATGCCAGTAGCACCCCTCTCCAAGATGTGACAGTGAAAATTATCTCCAGACATTGCCAAGTGTCTCTGAGAGGCAAATTCTCCCTACATTGAGAAACTCTAGAAGAAAATCCAGCCGCTTTGATACATAAGACCCTCGGCGAGCTGGCCTTGCCTCTCTTATCTCAGCCCACTCCTTTCTCCCCGCAGAGGGCCCCAATCGTGCTGAGCCCACTTGAGGCTCTTGAACTAGCCCCACTCTCATGCTTCCATGCCTTTATGTATCTTCTTCCCACTTCCTAGACCACCTCTCTCCAGCCAACTCATTTTTAGCTTTCAAAACCCACACAGGCAACATCCGGCCCACCCACCCCAAATCCAGCCTTCCTTTACTTCTCTCCCTCTCGCCATCTGGGCGAGGGGCCGGCCTTTGGACTCCCGAAGCTTCCTGCTCAGAGCTCCATCCTGCCCCTTCCTGCACTAGCTGGTAGTCACCTGTCGGCAAAACCTTCATGGCGCCAGACTGGCAGCTAGACTGTGAGGCCAGGACGAGATTCTATCTTCTCTCTCTCCCTGCAGCACAATGTCTGGCACATAATAGAGGCTGAGTAAATGACTGTGAGAGGAAGGAGGGAGGGAGAGACGAGGGGAAGGAGGGAGAAGGGCTCTAAGAGGTTTTTCTAATGTTATATGTGGATAGTAAATGTGGCTCTCTATACTCAATTTTTATTTCTAGAAGTCTGTTAACTCAGCCATGAAAATAAATGCTGGCCCCTCATAAAAACAATATATATCAATAAAGTAAGGCCCTTAGTACTTACATCAGTTGCTGGGCTATTTTTTTTTTTTTCTTTTTAATCCCAAAGTACTTTACCCTTTCTCTGATGATTACTGCTTATTCCAGATGGTCCCTGTTCAAACTCTGGCCTTTCTCAGGTGTCCCTCCTTGCCCAATGAGCTCTGGGCAGTGATTGCCTGGTGGCTGCCCCTGAGTGTGAGGGTATGGGACCCATTAGTGCCCAGCTACAACCATCAAGGCCCTCGGACCTGCTTCCTGTGTGGAGCACGCCCTGCCCCCAGATTCACTCTTGCCCCTCAGACTATTCCATTTACGCACTACTTTCCGAGCTGCACTAGCCGTTGCTGGCCACATCAATTAAGGGATCCAAGTCCCTTGGAATGCTCCACAGAGTTCCTCTTCCTCCACCCTGCCCACCACATCCCAAAGTAAGAATTGCCCAGGAGACTCCTAGAAGCAGCTGAATTGGTGCATTTCTGAGCCAAAAATAGGCACTTAAGCCCCTAGCTTCCCTGAAGCTGGGGGTCATCTTCCCAGAGGAAGTGAAGGAGTACAAAGCATTATGAAAATACATTCAAGCCCTGGACTTGGGATGGAAAAGTCATCCCGAACAAGCCCCCCCAAAAAAAGGATTAGGCAGAGTATACATAAAATCAGCAGAGGGCCTAAAATGAATGAACTATTTCCTCTTCTGCTGGACTAATACTTTTGTAGGTATATGCCAGTTGTTTTCCCACTTTTTTTTTGTTTTGATGAGGAAGATTGGCCCTGAGCTAATATCTGTGCCAGTCTTCCTCTATTTTATGTGTGAGATGCTGCCACAGCATGGCTTGATGAGTGATGTGTAGGTCCGCACCTGGGATCCGAATCAGGAACCTCAGGCCGCTGAAGCAGAACACATGAACTTAACCACTACCACCAGGTCAGACCCTCCCACTTTCTTTTTAATTTATCACCTGGAGCACCTGAGAATTCAAGCACTCCTGGCTATTCTGTGCTCCTTGTCTCAAGAGAAGGATTTGTTGGGCAAAAAAGGGGGACCAGGAGACTGAGCACTTGAAATGAGGCTAGTCCGGCTAGAGATGTGCTGAGTGAAACATACCTTCCAGATTTTGAAGACTTAGTATAAAAAAAAAAAGAAATTACACCATTAACCATTTTTTATTAATTATATGTTGAAATGATAATATTTTTGATACGTTGGGTTAAAATATTATTTAAATTAATTTTATCTGCTTCTCTTTACTTTTTTAATGTGGCTTCCTGAAAAATTCAAATTACGTATGTGGCTTGGATTATGTTCCACTGGACAGTGCTATCCTAGAGAAAAAGATAAAGACAGGGCCCTTCAGACCTTCAGTAAACAGCAGTGTCCTCCTTTCTCTGCATGTCTCCATATTCTTCTATTAAGCTCAGAACCAATATTTTTGATGTATGAATGATCACACAAAGTCTTTTATTACTTATTTACTAGTTCTGTAATACATTTAAGGTTTTATTTCATGCATTCGGGAGCAGTGCAAATGGATAAAATGTTGGATGATGGGAGTCTGGAACATATCTAGTTATTTTACATTAATTCTTAATGGAAATAATTCCATCTTTCCAGCCTTTTGACTGCAAGTTGCATTTTCTTGTAATGTAATATGTATGTTGTGGATCCTCTATTTTAACTCTCTAATTCTCTTAAAATTAAGTTACAATAGGGTCTTTCGGTTTGGACAAGATGCCATAGACTCATCTCTCCTTGTTCTTTCATCTAAGTACAACTATAAACCCTGAAAACAATGCAAGAGGCAAGAGGAGATGTCTGAAAAGTGGAAAGAGGAAGGAGAACTTGCTAGGGACCCAGACTGAAAGACAGACACAGCTGCAGGGTTTCTCGCATCTGACCACCCAACAGAAGAAGGCAACCCAGGCCTGGCCTCTCCCACCTCTGAGCTCAGCAACAGAAGATGATCCAAGGTGGCTCATTCCTCCCTGTGGAACAGCAGTCCCTCTGCTAACACCAAATAAACCCTACAACAATGCCACAGGTGCCTAGGCTGGAGGTACTGTCCTTCCTCACTGGTCCTGAGATTCCCCTCCCCCACCAAAAGACAGAACGTCACCACATATGGGGCTGCACCACTAAAAAGAAATCCTACCAGAGGAAGCACCCAGCCTGGGAAACCCTTTCGTCCTCCCAAGCCTAAGATTCTCCCAGAGACACCTGCGGCCTGGATGGCACCATAGGGGAGAATCCCACCTCAACAAGCCTCTTGGACAATCTCAATATAGGGAAGAACATACTATGTTCATGGACTGGAAGTCTCAACATAATAAAGAAGTCAATTTTCCCCCAAATTGATCAGTATAGATTTAATGTAATTCTAAAAAAAAAAAAAAATCCCAGCAAGAATTTTTGTAGATATGGACAAGTTATTACCTCAAATGTATATGAAAAGACTCAGACTATAGAATAGCTAAAATAATCTTGACGAAAAAGAATACAGTGGGAGGGATCACTTTATCTAATATTAAGGCTTACTGTACAGCTGTAGTAATCAACACAGTGTGGTACTAGCAAGAGGGAGAGATATAAAGATCAACAGAACAAAACTGAGGACCCAGAAACAGACCAAACAAATATGCACAACCGATTTTTGACAAAGGTGCAAAAGCAATTCAGTAGAGGAAGGATAGTCTTTTCCACAAATAGTGCTGGAGCAACTGGGTATCCACAGGCAAAAAAGAGAAAATAAATCTCACCCTTTATACAAAATTAACTCAAAATGGGTTATGGACTTAAATTAAAATGAAAAATTAGGAATCTTTCAGAAGGAAAAATTGGAGAAATCTTTGAGATCTAGGGCTTTGTAAAAAGTTCTTATATTTAACAACAAATGCACAATCCATAAGAGGAAAAATTGATAAATCAGACTTCATCAAAAAAACCGCTTTTTTTTGTAAAGGACTCTGTTAAGAGGGTGAAAAGACAAGCTACAGACTGGGAGAAAATATTTGCAAACTACACATCTGACAATGGACTACTACCTAGAATCTATAAAGATCTCAAAACTTAACAGTAAAAAAATACAAACAATCCAATCAAAAAATGGGCAAGAGACGTGAACAGACATTTCACTAAAATGAAATGCATAGCAAATGAGAACATGAAAAAAAGTTCAACATCATTAGCCATCAATGAAATGCAAATTAAAATCACAATGATATACCAGTGCACACTTACCAGAATGGCTAAAATAGCACCCAACACAGGAGCATCTAAAAATGACAACACCAAAAGTGGGCAAGGATGTGGAGAAACTGGATCACTCATGCATTGTTGGTGGGAATGTCAAACAGTAAAGCCCCTCTGGAAAACAGTTTGGCAGTTTCTCATAAAACGAAACATGAAACTACCATACGACTCAGAAATTGTACTCTTGGGCATTTATTCCAGATAAATGAAAACTTATGTTTATAACAGCCCCAAACTGGAAATAGCCTAGATGTCCTTCAATGGGTGAATGGGTAAAAATGAAATACTAATCAGTAATAATAATTAACAAATTATCAATACATGCTACAACTGAACGAATCTCCAGGGAATTTTGCTGAGAGGAAAAAACCAATCGCAAAAGGTTGTGTGATTTCATTTATATAGCATTTAGGTAACATTTTTAAATGACACAATTTTAGAAATGGAGAATAGATTATTGGATGCCAGGGGTTAGGAGCTTGGGGGAAAAAGAGTGGGAGGGAGGTGGATGTGGTTATCAAGAGACAATAGGAGGGGTTGATGCAACGATGGTACTATTCTATGCCTTGACTGTAGTGAATACGCGAACATACACATAGCAAAAAATCGTATAGAACTAAGTGCACACATCCACACAAGTGAGCACAAGTAAAACCTGGGATATCTGGACAAACTGATGATTGCTTCAATGTCAATATCCTTGTGAAATTGTACCTCAGTTTACCAGGTGTTATCATTGGGGGAAACTGGACAAAGGATACACAGGAGCTCCCTCTATTCTCTCTTACAAGTGCATGTGAATTTACACTGTTCTCAATACGACATTTTAATAAAAATAATGGAATGCATTTCACTCAATCAGGACCCTTAAAGTGCAGCAAATGGGTGAGAGCCTTTTGGAAACTATAACACAAGACTTTCTTGGTGAAAAAAAAAAAAAATACTGGGCCTTGGTTCAATCTTTCGAATAGCAAAAGGATGAATCCAAAAAGTCTTCATCAACAGACAAATCAGCACATTTACACAATATTCTGGTTTGGCTCCTGAGATAATTTTTCTTGGGGTTTTTTTGGGTTTTTTTTTTCAGCTGTACATCATAATATATTTCGAATTCTGTGTAGATTACATCGTGTTCACCACCCGAAAACTAGTTACAGTCCATCCCCTCACATGTGAGCCTCATCACCCCTTTTGCCTTCCTCTAGTCCCCCTTCCCCCAGGGTAACCACCAATCCAATCTCCAACGCTATGTGTTTGTCATTGTTTTTATCTTCCACTTATAAGTGACATCATATGGTATTTGACTTTCTCCCTCTGACTTATTTCACTCAGCATAATGCCCTCAAGGTCCATCCATGTTGTCACAAGTGGATGGATTTCATCATTTCTTATGGCCGAGTAGTAGTCCATCGTGTATAAATACCACATCTTCTTTATCCATTCATCCCTTGATGGGTACCTAGGTTGCTTCTTTGTCTTGGCTATTGTGTACAATGCCGCAATGAACATAGGGGTGCAAGTATCTTTATGCCTTTGTGTTTTCAAGTTCTTTGGATAAATACCCAGCAGTGGGATAGCTGGATCATATGGTAATTAACATCATTAAAATGTCCATGCTTCCTAAAGCAATCTATAGATTCAATGCAATCCCTATCAAAGTTCCAACAACATTTTTTACAGAAATAGAACAAAGAATCCTAAAATTTATATGGAACAATAAAAGACCCCGAATAGCCAAAGGATTCCTGAGAAAAAAGAACAAAGCTGGAGGTATCACACTCCCTGATTTCAAAATATACTACAAAGCCATAGTAACCAAAACAGCATGGTACTGGCACAAAAACAGACACACAGATCAATGGAACAGAATTGAGAGCCCAGAAATAAACCCACACATTTATGGACAACTAATATTTGACAAGGGAGCCAAGAGCATACAATGGAGAAAGGAGAGTCTCTTCAATAAATGGTGCTGGGAAAACTGGACAGCCACACGCAAAAGAATGAAAGTAGACCATTCCCTTACACCATGCACAAAAATCAACTCAAAAAGGATTAAAGACTTGAAGGTAAGACCCAAAATCATGAAACTTCTAGAAGAAAACATAGGCAGTATGCTCTTTGACATCGGTCTGAGCAGCATATTTTCAAGTCCCATGTCTGACCAGGCAAGGGAAACAAAAGAAAAAATGAACAAATGGGACTACATCAAAGCTTCTGCACAGCAAAGGAAACCATCAACAAAACGAAAAGACAACCTACAACTGGGAGAAGATATTTGCAAACCATATATCAGATAAGGGGTTAATATCCAAAATATATAAAGAACTAACACAGCTCAACAACAAAAAAACCCCAACAATCCAATTAGAAAATGGGCAAAAGATCTGAACAGAAATTTCTCCAAAGAAGATATACAGATGACCAACAGGCATATGAAAAGATGCTCAACATCACTAGCTATCAGGGAAATGCAAATCAAACCTACAATGAGGTATCACCTCACTCCGGTCAGAATGGCCATAATTAACAAGACAGGAAACAACAAATGTTGGAGAGGGTGTGGAGAGAAGGGAGCCCTTCTTCACTGCTGGTGGGAGTGCAAACTGGTGCAACCACCGAGATAATTTTTAATGCCCTTGCCCCCTTTCTTTGTTGGTGATTTAAGGCAGAAATCACAGATATGGTACATAAAAAATTGGTTTGCATGTTACCTCATTCCATGAACTTCAACATTTAGCTGAACATTTTGAAGAGGCTTTAGATATCGCGAAGAAAAACAAACTAATAAACAAAGCACATCGTGTTACAATTAAATCTATCCTCCTCTCCCTCAAGAGACAATAAAAACCTTCCCTTTGACAAAGACACTTGCCAATACTGTAAAAAATAAAATAAAATAAATAAAAAAGAGAAGAGAAACTGGGAACATACCCCATCTTAACTAAAACTAAACAGAACTACGCTGCCTCCTTGTTGTTCCAAAAAGGAATAATGAAGGGACACTGAGGGATACTGTGCTGCCCAATTTCCAACGATTCCTTTAAATCAACAAAGAGAATTATCTTTAATAATGGAAAAACAAAAGCAAACCTTTCTGATAGATACTAGTGCTACTCTATCAATTGTAAATTCTACCACAATTTCTACCCATCTTCCCCAGAATCATTAAACTATTCAGGAATTTCAAACAGTGCTCAAACTCTTCCCATTATCCACTCTGTGACTGGATATCTATCTATCCAACTCAGCCCCCTCAGTAGGCAACATGTATTTCTTCTCTTTGACATCATACTAGTAAAGTTTACTGGGAAGGATCTTTTATGTAAATGGAGCTACCAACTCAACTTTTCCTCAGATGAACTATTTCTAGAAACACCTGAAGACTCTCTCATTCATAATTCTTTAATAGTGCAATTTAGATGGCACTTTGCTTGTCTCTAAAAATTTAACTCAGTTTGAATTTGAGCAATTATGGGAGGTCTCTTATTCTCTCTGGGACAACAGGTCTACTGAAGAATTCTAGAGACCAAACCCATCAAATTGGCTTTTCTAAACCCTTGCCTGTTCTTGCTCAATATCTTATAAAACCTGAAGCTAAGGAAGGATTGAGGCTCACTATAAAAGATTTTATAAAGCAAGGATTCATTATTCCCTGCATCAGCCCTTGTAATACTCCAGCATTGCCTGGTAAAAAGCCTCATGGGTGTAGATACTGATTTATGCAAGACTGTAGGACCATAAGATCACGATTCCTCTTTTCTCAATGGTTCTTAAACCAAATTCGATTTGGTCTTCAACACTACTTGAAGCCACCCATTTTGCTGTGATGGAGTTATGTTCTTTAGCACCCCGTTAGATCCAGGCGGTCAATATTCATTTCCCTTCTCGTGGGAAAATCAGCAATATACCTGGACCGCTTTCCCTCGGGGATTTACCGAAGCTCGCCTCTTATTTCGCTTCGATTCTTGATTGGGACTTTAAAGATTTGAGATTTCCTTGTGATTCTGTCCTAATAGAATATGTAGATGATTTTTTACCATGTTTAAAAATGAACAAAGTTTTAATATTGATTCCGTGTATTTATCAAAGACCTTAGTTCAGAAGAGACAACAAAGCCTTCAAAGAGAAATTACAATTCTGTGACAACAACAACAAAAAGCTCATTATTTAGGGCATATGATATCACAAAAAGGCAAATCTCTCACTACATAAAAATTACAAACTATTCAGAATTTTCCAGGACCAACCATTAAAATGCAACTTTGATGATTCCTTGGATGACTGTATCTTACAGGCACTGGTACCAAACTTGTCTAACATTGAATCCCCTTTCCATGAACGAAATCCCCAGTCCCTGAACCTCTCCCTGGGAAGATAAACAAGCCTGTGAAACCTAAGAAAGTTCTGTAACAAGCCCTAAACCTGGGGTTGCCTAATTATCATAAACTCTTTTCCTTTTTTGTTCAGGAAAGGTCTGAACACAAGGAGTACTGACTCAGTTACCTGGGAGTCATCAGAGGCCAGTTGCTCATTTCAGTCTTTGATCAGATCCACTAGCTAAGACGTAGTTACTTTGTCTAAACTGTTGCAGCAGCATCAGAGCTACAGAAGCCTCAGCTGGCTTAGTGTGAAGGTCTCCACTAAACGTAGTAGTTGCCCACATGCAGACTCTTTCATTGATGGGAAATATTCAGTATTTCTCAGCTAGTTGCCTGACAGCCAATGAAATATTATTCCTTCTGTCTCAAAATCACTACCTATTGCTGCAACACACGAAACTCAGCTGCACCCCTTCCTCCATCTGAAGAACTTCACGATCGTTTGTCTTACAGAATTATCTACATCTCTTACAGATTTGTTAGAGCTTCCCTGGATAACACTGACCTAATTTTACTTGTAGATAGTTCCTATTTAAAAACCGAAACTTGAAATCCAGCAGGTTGTGCTATCACAAACTTGAGTTTACATTTGAAATATAAACCATTCCCAGAAATCAAATCAGCTCAGATGGCTGAATCAGTTGCCCTCACCTGGGTCTACCAACTGGAAAAGAATAAAAGACCAAATATTTGTACTGAGAGTAGATATATTTTTGGAGTAGTCCATGACTTCAGAATGCTTCAGAAACAAAGAGCTTTTCTTACGTTGACAGGATCCCCTATAAAAACTGGACCACAAATTAAAGAACTCTTAATGCTTTGTTTTACTTAAGGATATAGCTATAATAAAAGCAGAAGGTCATTCAAAATGCAAAGACCTTGAATTTCATGGTAATGCTTTAGCTGACCTCTATGCCAAAAAAGGCGACATTAACCAAGATAATTGCTCCTGTAATCACATAGAAAAGAGAAGCCTTGCAGGAATTCAAAGAGGCTATTATTAACTATCAGAGACAAGCCCCTGATTCAGAAAAAAAGCAAACGGTAAAAATTAGGATGCCCATCGCATAGAGATAATATTTGATCCTCTCAGGATGCTTGACTAGTAGTACCAAAAAAATTGAAAATTGAGTTTAGCGAAAATGCTTCATGATATTACGCATAACAGCAGAAATCAAATGGCAACAGTGTTAGACTAACATTAGTGGGGTAATTTTAGAGGTATGCTGAGGATGTTTCCAAAATATATCCTACCAGCCAGTGACACAATCCTGGTGAAACTGTGGAGACTAGATGTGGACAGGAACAAAAACTCAAGGACTCTTCGAACACTCCATGTGGACTTTCTAAAAATACCTCCTGCCCTGGGTTATGAATACATTCTGGTTATTGCCTATTTATTCTCAGAGCACGATGAATCTTCTTGCCAAAGAGCTACTGCTCAAACTATGTCAAAAGAAAAAAATTCTTGCTTTTGTTTTTCCAACTCCGGGAAATGCCCTTATTTCTCTAGTAAGAGGGATGTTCATTTTACTGATACTGTGATTACAGAACTCTCTAAAGTTTTGACTTTTACTCTGAAACAAATCATCCACAATCCTCAGAAAAAATAGAACTAGTGGAATTCTAAAACTAAATTAGCTAAGTTCTCAGAAACCCTAACTCCCATAGCCTAAAGAATTACCATTAGCTCTAATGTCTATAAGATGAAACCCACAAATTATCTCCTTATGAATAACAGTTTGGCCCGTGTGTGGGATTTTCACCCCCAATCATAGATTCTACCTGTTGTTGGTTGAATGGTGTCTGCTAAAAAGATTATCTTCAAGTCCTAACCCCCAATACCTGTGAATGTGACCTTATTTGGAAAAAAAAGTCAGATACAATCAAATTAAGATGAGGTCATACTGAAATGTAGTGGGCCCCCATCCAAAGACAGAGGTCCTTATAAAAAAGAAGGAAATTTAGACAGAGACACACACACAGGGAGAAGGACACGTGATAATGGAGGCAGAGACTGGAGTGATGCTCCTGCAAACTATGGAACACCAAGGATCGTCAGCAATCGCCAGAAGCTAGGAAGAGGCAAGGAAAGGTTCTTCCCCAGATCCTTGAGAGGGAGCATGAGTCCACGGACACCTTGATTTCAGGCTTCTGGCCTCCAGAACTGGAGAGAAGAAACGTCTGTTGTTTTAAGCGACCCAGTTTGTGGTACTTTGTTATGGCAGCCCTAGGAAACATAGATACTACCTTCTATACAGCAGGTATGATTAATTACTGCAAGGGACTCAGATCCTCCCAGATTTAACATCAACAAGTAAGAAGTGCATTTCCAAAACTCTCTCCTAAATAAGCCCCTGCAAGATCTGCAACCTAGGGATTCAGTTTTCTGGAAAAGATACCACAGAAAAACTGCCCTTGAGCCTCAATGGAAAGAACCTTACCAGTTACTGTTAACAAATAACACAGCAGTGAAACTCCAAGGTACTGGCCTTGGGATTCATGTTTCCCAGCTCAAAAGATCTATGTCACTTCCTCTTCACTGCTAAATATCCATTCCATCTGAGACCTTAAACCGAGGATTCTTGGGAATCCTCCAGAAGTTGCCAACTTCAGAGATGGACAGTGTGCACCTAAGATGATGGAACAAGTAATGAACCTTAGAAGTGGACAGCTACCTTTCAAGATGATGGAATAAGATGAGTTTTCATATTCTTGGACAATTTTCTGATTCCCCTTCACTCTATTACACAATGTTGCCTATTGTTCCATTTTAACACCTTCTAAAACATTAATATAATCCCTCTTATCTCCATCCTCTTATTTTTGACCACTTATGGTCTCCTTCCATCCCTTAAGGAAAAGCAAAACTCTCTGATATATTTTCCCCAGAGCATAGCTGCTGCTCTGCATCCAATAGATTGTTGGATCTGTAACCCCTTAACTGATCCTGTTGACGAAAATTTAATAGCTATTCCTTTATATACTCCAGAAGGAAAAATCCCTCTAACAGATCCCTTCTGGTACTTGAGTTTCCCTCACATCATTAATCCCTACCTCCAATCTTGCAAAAATTGGACATTAAGGGCCAGCCCTTCAAAGTGGTTAAGTTTGTTGCACTCTACTTTAGCAGCACAGGTTCCGTTCCCAAGAGTGGACGTACACCCCTCATCAGCAGCCATGCTTTGGAGGCAGCCCACATACAAAACAGAGGAAGGTTGGCACAGATGTTAGCTCAGGGCAAAACTTCCTCAGCAAAAAAATAAAAATAAAAAATAAAAAAACCTGGACTTTGACCTTCCATCAATGAAATACTTCTTTGAGATCGTTACAATCCTATCAGCAAAGCCTAGTCAATTGAGAATAGGCACTAGCATTGGGGTTATCCTGACCATTAGTTTGTTCTCTTCAGAGATTCTTCAGTCTGCTTTGCAGGAAATATTAATTCCACTCAAGGAATTTGTTCATCTTGAGGGACGCTATAGTGGCTCACTCATAGTTTAATAAGTGATGCTTACACTCCCAGTTCAATCTGTGATCCACTTGAATACTACTTCTTGCACGGACATCAGGCTCTTATCTCTCTACCACCACTCACTAATCCTGTGTATTCAGAGAAGCTGGTAAATATTTCCAGATATTTAAAACACCGTCCCTCCATGGATCCTATTTCATTGAGAAGGATAACCAAAGCCTCCAAAATGAGGCAAGCACGAATTATTTGAGAGAATTTCCAGAGGGATTCCCACAATGGGGATAATACAATTAGAAAAGTGGTTTGAAACTTGCCTCTGACTTTAGCAGAAGTCATAAATGACACTACTTGTTCTCTGGAAACCCAAAGAGCTAGTCTAAACTCATTAGCTAGAGTTGTCATGGACAATCATACAGGCCTTGATTTCCTCTTTGCCAGCCAAAGGGGAATTTGTGCCATAGTGAATGCTTCAGTTGCACTATATAAATACTGCAGAGTAAACAGAACAGTCTATGACTAAGCTAAAAGAAAAAGCCATCTGGCTCTCTTAAACAGACTCAGGTGGATTATGGGACGCGCTTTCATTGCCTGGGTTTCATAATCTAGGCCATTGGCTTCAAGCCCTGTTATAAAACTAATAGCCATTTTGCTTCTGATAATTGCCTGTGTTGCAGTTGGCTGATGTATCCTATCCACAGTCTTAAATGCTTCTGCGAAGCCATTGTCACCTCAGAGTTCCAACAACTCATCCTACAACAGAAGGAAAGGGAAAGATTAACCCTGGATCAACCACAGACTGCATTCAAAGATACTTTTCTGATCTTAATCAACAAAATGTTAACAATGGTGAAAATCGGGGTATCAGGATTAATGTCCTGTGGCCTGACTTCATCTGCCCTTGGCCAAAAGGGAAGAAAGAGAAAACAAGAAAAGAGCAGCCCCTGACATCCAGAAGTTGGCGTGACTCTCACAGCTAGGCTGTCTATCTCACATACTAGTCTGCTATTACCTATAAACAATCTCACAGAATCCCATTCTCAGACAGGTCCTGCTGAGACTGTGATAAAATGAAACAAAACAAGCCCACTTCATAATTTTGCCTAAGCATGGAAAAAACAAGGTCACTCTGCCACTAAAAAGTACCAAACACCCTCTTTGTCCACTAAATGAGTGCCTGCTGCTTCTTTACCAATTACAACTTTATTCTGATTCTAGTCTCCTTTCCCCATAGATAAGATTTACTGAGACAAGCAATCATAAAATTACTCCTGCTTTCTGACAACATCCGATCTAGCATGTGCCCCTGCTTCCTTATACCCTCCTCCAAATCATAGTCAAAACCAAAGTCAAATCATATAATGGGTTCTTTCTCTCCCTTTGACTGAGACACTCCTCATAGTGTGTGATCTCCACAGTGAATAATAAACCCAACTTGTTCAACTACACAAGTGTCCTTGGTGGTCTTTGGCTGGTGGTATTGACAAATTCATCAGAGGGAGAGTCATAACAAAGATGACGTTTTAGGAAGAATCATCTGAAGGTAACATGAGGGAAGGGCCGGAGAAAGGGACCAGGTAATTATTTAGGAAATGTGCATGTCTAGGAGTGAAGAGATGAGGGATTATGCTAAGACTATAGTTATGAGAATAAAGATGTAGGGACAGGGGACATTTGAAAAAAAATTGGTAGGAACGGAGTAATTATCATGAATTTATTCAGGCAACCAATGTATGCCAGGTGGTGGGACACACAAGACAACCAAGTCCTTCTTCTCAGAGAGCTTATATTCCAATGAGGGAGGACGAGGATGGAGACCATTTGGGCATGTGATAAGAGGGGAGACAGACAACAGAGACAGGGAGGTGATGGGAAGTGAATGAAAGGATGGTGGTGGCAACTTCAGACAGGTTGTTCATGGAAGGTCACTTGGCAGTGGTGAGATATGAGCCGAGACAAGAATGAGAAGCAGGAGCTGGCCAAACCGAGAGCTTGGAAAGAGCATTTCAGGCAGAGGGGACTATAAGGGTAAAGACCCAGAGGTGAAGTCAAGGAAAGGCACAAAGTTTGGTTGCAGAGTGGTGGACAAAGGTGGACAGTGCAACCAAGTGCCGTGAGCGAGGAAGCAGGGCCAGAGACACAAGGTCTTGGATGCCAAGCTAAGAATTTTGCTAAGGAGGAAGGAACCAGATTGCACAGAAGCTGTGTACCTCAAAAGCCCCTTTCCTCACTATTTTCTCCTTTCCTGCTGCCCTTCCCAAGTTTCCCTCTTGGGATCTGGTTTTCTGAGCAGTGGTGTCCCAGTCCCAGGGCCAGTGACGGGCCACCCCCCTTCCTCCTCCTGGCTCTTAAATGGGGCAACCTCCTAGCCTCTGACTCAGCATTTGAAATTAATTTCCCAAATGGGAATTTTCAAGTAATCCTTACTAAAAACCAACGTGTGCAGCCATCAGTTTTCCTTCATCATTACAGCAATAACCTCCAGAAATGCCCAAAGTTTGGTGACGTATGACTAGCTTGTCCCTAAAAATGAGACCAGATTGTGCTTTTAAAAATTCCAGTTACTTTCCCATAGTTTTCTTGTTGGTCATTTTCTCACAGTAGGTTTTTCATTTGCCTGAACTGTTGTATATTCTGATTTAGTCTTTCAGTTTTGGTTGATTTGTTGGTTTTTGGTTTTTTTCCTTCAAAATAATTGTGCTTCTTTCTACTTTGGAATCTTTCTTCACATTGGTTGGGGTTTTATTCTATAATCTTTTTTCAAGTTTCATCTATATCTCTACTTATTTGCTGAACACTTTTGAGACAATAATATCTGAGCTTGATGCTTAGCTTAGCTGAAATGCATCCTGCCTGTTAATAATCATTTCTACCATCGCAGCCCCTTCTCTCAGTCTCCTGAATATCAGCTGTTGTTCCTAGATATAAGGCTCTTCATTTTGGCAATTCTCCACTCTCTCCCTCTGTGAGTAATGAAATTGTCTTTTCAAAACCTAGTCTTCTTTTTGTACTGCAAACGCTTTTTTCCCCCATGTGAAAATATTTGATGTCTTGTGTACGTGTTTTAAAAGCCTGTGATTGTGAATGCTGCTTGCAATGTTGAGCCTCTTGATTTTTTAAATCTTTCCCTGATTAAACTCACATAGTGATTAATTTTGCTTGTCTTTTACAATTCCCTTATCTTTATTCTGGCTTCCTCACATTTAAAAAAACAAAAGGAAAAGGCCAGAAACAGAAGCCATCTCTATTGTTCTTTCTATCTTTAATCGAATATATTTATTAACCACTTTAGCTTTTTAAAATTGTATTAAATGTATTATTTTGAAAATTTCAGTACTGTATGATACAGCCATATTTCAATTCATTTTATTTAGTTTTTAAATCTCTAAAATTAAGGTTTTCACAGAATTTTAGAACTAGGGACAACGTTGTTTACTACAACCTTTCCATTTTATAGACCAGGACTTTGAGGTCCAGACAAGTTAAACTATTTGTCCCAAATTAAGCAGCTCATTAGTGCTGGAGTAGGAAGCAGAACCCTGGGGCCTCACTTCCTGCCCAGTGCTGTTTCTACAAGAGAACTGCATCTCCATTGAAAGTGTTGTTGCATTTGAATATCATTAGTATAAGTCATCATTTTCACAACTTATGTATTAATCTTTTTTCCCTGTAACATTTGTACTTTGAACACCCACAAAAGAGAATCTTCCAATAAAATCCAGAAACAGACACCATCCTTCAAGGTCCCTGTGGGTCCCTGGAGTTGTTATTGATAGAGCGGGCACTAAAACTCTCGGGCTTTATTTTCTGTTCTCCCACTGTTTGGTATGTAACTTTGGGAATATCTTCCCCTTGGGCTTTGCTAGTGTGTCAGATTCTAGTTATAGACAGACTCCAGGGAAAACCTTGTCTAACACAGTCTAAAAACAAGATATACTGCGTTATTTAGGACATTAAATTTGTACTTACTTTTAATCCAGAAATGTGATCCTCATGTCTCTCATGCTAAGAGTACATTTCTAATTCTCCTCCTCTAAGGCCAAGATTCAGAGCAATTTAGAATGTTCCCTGGGTTTTCTTGCTGCTCTGTTGAAGGGGGAAAGGGAAGTGCTGATAAACTAGGCCTATGTCCTTCTGCAGCTTTCTCCTTATGGTGGGACATGGCTAGTCCCTGAGATCAATTTCTGCTATAGCCCCACAAATGGTCCAAGGTCATGGGAATTTGCTGGCCCCCAGGAAAGTTGAGTTGAAAGCTGTTGGTCCTAATCCCCGGCCCTGGTTCTTTATGATGTCAGTAGGGAGAGAGAGACTCCTTTAAGTCTCCTTAGAAAGTTTGATCAACCTTCCAGATCAGTGAAACACAGATCTCCAATCTTACTAAGTACCTGCTGGCTGCAAGTTACTGAAACTAACTTGAATCAGCTCAAGCTGGAAAGAGAAATTCACTCCAAGCAAACAGGCCTATGTCACAGAACTCAGGGCAGAGATGGGGCTGGGCTAGTAAGGCATGGAGCCAGAAAAGCCCTGAGAGGAAGACCAGGAGAGTTCTCTCTACCCATGGATGCTTTGCTCCAGGAATCCCCTGCAAGAATCTGCAAGAATAGGCTCCCTGACCCCCAGACCATAAATTCACTCAGAGCCCCGGAGTCTGCATTCCACATGGAGATACATTTCATCTATTCTGATTCCAAATTCCCCGGAAATTCCCAGCCACCTAAGGCCTATGACAAATGGAAGTGGACTGCAATTAAATATGTGTGGTTCTTTGTAGCTCTCTACTCTAACCTAAGAGTAAATGTTCATAACGGCATGCCCTCAAATGCAACCACACAGACCCACACACACTCACACGTGCTCACATTGTCTAAGCAGATGCTGTTCTCATGGTTGCTCAGGGCAAAAACTTGCATCACACTCTATATGCCACATATAATCCATCAGCAAATCCTATTGGCCAGCCTTAATACCATCTTCAGAGTCTAACCACTTCTCACCACCTCCACCACAACCAACCCAGATCAAGCCACCGTCACCTCTCACCTGGATCCATCTTCTTCCTCTCCTCTCATTTCTATTGTATCAATCAAGACTTTGTCCCCACCTCTGCACAAGAGTTTTCCAAGCCGCTAGTGACCTCCACATTGCCAAGTCCAATGTCCGTTCTCAGTCTTGCCTTACTTGAATTATCAGCAGTGCGTGACTCTGTTGATCTTTATTTCACCCTTAAAATACTCCTTTTTGGGGGGGGGGGGTTAGAACACCACTCTCTTTTCCTTCTCCTTCTGCCTCACCGGCAGTTCGCCCTTCTCAGCCTCCCCATCATCTTGAGAACATCCACATACTAGAGTGCTCTAAATCTCAGTCATCAAACATCTTCTCTCACTATACTCATTCCCTAATTGGTTGTATCCAGCTGCATGAATTTAAACATCACCCATAAACTCTCAGCTCCAAAATGTATATGCCCCAATCTAGACGTCTCCCCAAACTCTACAATTGAATATCTGACTATTCAACATCTCTACTTGCATATCTACTAGGCATCTCAAACTTAAGATGACTAAAGCAAAATTCCTGATTTCCTCCCCTAAAACTTGCTCTGCTCTTCCTCCAGTCTTCCTTACATGGCAGCCACAGGAATTTCTTTAAAAAGTAAGTCAGGGGCCAGCCCTGGTGGCCTAGTGGTTAAGTTTGGTGCACTCCATTTCAGTAGACTGGGTTTGGTTCCCAGGTGCACACCTACACCACTTGTCTGTCAGTGGCCATGCTGTGGCAGCAGCTCACATACAAAAAGAGGAAGATTGGCAACAGATGTTAGCTCAGGGCAAATCTTCCTCAGCAAAAAAAAAAAAAAGAAAAAAGAAAAAGGAAGGCAGATTATACATCACTGCTCTGTTCAAAACCCTTCCATGGCTCCATCACTCTCAGCATACAGGTCCATGACCAAACACTGTTGGCTTTCTGCCACCTCCCAACCTCATCTCTAACCACTCCCCTTTTGTCACTCTGATCCAGCTTCGCTGTCCTTGAATATTGAGGCATATTCCCAACTCAGGACCTTTGACCTCACTGTCCCCTGAGCCTGGAATGCCCTTCTCCAAGATACCTGCAAGGCTTCTCCCCTCACTTTCTTCTGGTCTCTGCTGAAAAGACTTCTTATCAGAGAGGGCTTTCCTGACCACTCTGTATAAATACACCCGCCCTTCCCCAGCCCATCCTTCTTTCCTGTTTTACCTTCCTACACAGCACTTACATGATGTTTTACTGACATAGCTTATTGCTTATTACTTATCATTTATTTGCTTATTGATTACTTTCACCCTCTAAAAAAAAGCACCACAAGCACAAGGAATTCACTCAGTTTGTTGACCTGGAATGAATCTATAAAAAAGCAGTTAATCCCTTTAAATGGCCTCTCAGCCTGTTCACCAGAATGATGCCCATTCCTCGACGCCAGTATAAGAGTAGAAGTTTGCTCTTGGAGAGGCTGGTCTAGAAAAGCTCTGGGTTCAGGGATGCAAGGCAAGGTGCAGGTGGGGATGCCTGGATGAAAACAGGGAGTTGCATGACAGTGTGCACACTGGAGGTTGAGATGCCCAGGTTCCTGCCCACCCTCGTTCCTGCTCCACCTGCTCCACGGTGCCGGCAGCCACGCTTGGTCTCCCTCAGCAGGCCTGGAGGGCCTTCCTTTAGAGAAAATGAACCATCCTTCTTAAAAGAGCAATAGTTACTGATATTTAGGGGGCCCCAACCATCAGCTAGCTGACCCGATTAACTGGTAATGAAACCCATCAATCAACAGGCCCTTCCATGCCACACAGTGCTTTTAGGGCCTCATGCTTAAATATGATCAGAGAACCAGGGTTATCAACATTTGAGGAAGGTGTCTGTTATGGACTGATCTGTGTACCCCTCAAATTTATATGTTGGAGCCCTAACTCCCAATGTGACTGTATTTGGGGATGCGGCTTTTAAGAATGTAATTAAGGTTAAATAAGGTTATTAGGGTGGGGCCCTAATCCAATAGGATTGATGTCTTTATTAGAAGAAGAGATACCAGGCATACCCACGCATGGAGAAAAGGTTGTGCGAGGACACAGTGAGAAGGTGGTTGTCTGCCAGCCAAGGAGAGAGGCCTTACCAGGAACCAAGCCTGCTGGCCCTGTGGTCTTGGACTTCCAGTCTCCAGAACTGTGAGAAATAAATTTCTGTTGTGTAAGCCACTTGGTCTGTGGTATTTTGCCACATCAGTCTGAGCTGATGAATGTAGTGTCTAATGTGAAAGATAAGAACCAAACCAAATAGTGATGAGAAGAAATAGAGACATAAAGGAACAGTAGAAAACTTCTGAAATAACTAATATCATTAATATCCATAGAGAGATAAGATCTCTGCAATAGGAACAGAATGGTATTTTTAAACAAAGAAGGAAACTTCACAGCACAAAAAAGAGCTCTTTGAGGGACTGGCCCTGTGGCATAGGGGTTAAGTTCACATGCTCCGCTTTGGCAGCCCAGGGTTCACCGGTATGGATCCCTGGTGCGGACCTACACACTGCTCATCAAGCCATGCTGTGGCAGCTTTCCACATATAAAATAGAGGAAGGCTGGCATAGATGTTAGGTCAGGGACAATCTTCCTGAAGCAAAAAGAGGGAAGATTGGCAACAGGTGTTAGCTGAGGGACAATATTCCTCACCAAAAAAAACCCCACAGTGCTTTGAAATGTAAAATATGATAGTAGGAAATTTTATCGTTAATTGAAGATTTAGAAGATAAAATTTAGGAAATTTCCCAGAAAGTAGAACAAATAGAAAAGAGGAGAGAGAAAATTTTTTCCAACTTTATTGAAGTATAATTGACAAAGTTGTATATATTTTAAATGTACAATGTGCTGATTTGATATATGTTTACTTAGTGAAATTATTACCACAATCAGGTTAATCAACACATCCATCACCTCATTCTGTTTCCATTTTGTGTGTGTGTGGTGAGAATGGTTGAGATTTACTCTCTCAGCTCTATAGTCATCAGGGATATTGGTCTGTCATTTTCTTTTCTTATAGTGTCCTTGTGTGACTTTGGTATCAGGGTAATACTGGCTTCATAAAATGAGTTTGGAAGTGTTCCCTTCTGTTTAATTTTTTGGAAGAATTTGAGAAGGATTGGTATTAATTTTTTTTTTTAAACATTTCATAGAATTCATCAGTAAAACCATCAAGTCCCGGGCTTTTCTTTGTTGGGAAGTTTTTGATTACTCATTTATGGGCCTGTTCAGATTTTCTATTTCTTTGTGATTCCGTTTTGGTAGGTTGTATGTTTCTAGGAATTTATCCATTTCTTCTAGGTTATCCAATTTGTTGGTGTATAATTGTTCACATCGGTCTCTTATGATCCTTTGTATTTCTGTGGTATCAGTTGTCATGCCTCATCTTTCATTTCTGATTTTATTTCTTTGCATCTTCTCTCTTTTTTTCTTAGACTAGCTAAAGGTTTGTCAGTTTTGTTTATCTTCAGAAAATCAACTCTTATTTTCATTGGTCTTTTCTATTGTTTTTCTGGTCTCTATTCCATTTATTTCTGTTCTGACCTTCATTATTTCCTTCCTTCTGTTAACTTTGAGCTCAGTTTGTTCTTCTTTTTCTAGTTCCTTGAGGAGTAAGAGAGAAAATTTAAAGAAAAATTATCAAAGAAATAGTACAAAAAATTTTTTTAATAGATGAACACAAGCTTCTAGCCTAAAAGGGTCCATGAAGTACCCAATATAGTGAATAGGAAAAGAGCCACACCACAGTATATAATTGTGAAATTTCAGAACACCAAAAATAAACAGAAGGTCTAGAGACAAAAACAAATGACATCACAGGACTGATCCTAAAATGGAAAAATTAGCAAGCAAGAAGAGCTAAGAAAACCCTGAAGAAAAAGAGGAAGAGTGGTAGCCTTACTAGATCAAAACAAAAAACAAAAGCTTTAAACAACTAACAGGAATGTGTTAAAGGACATAGGTGCCATACTTGAAGGGGCTACCACTGGCCAAATCTGGGACAATTTGCACACCAAAAAGAATGAGTATAATCAATTGCAAGATTGTAATAAATAAATTAAAATTTATGAGTCCATTAGAATTTTCAAGAAAAAGGAGGAAAAACAAAGAAAGAAAGAAAAAGCTCGTTTACCACCATTGGAGGTAATTATTGGATGAGAACTTTTCTATGAAAATTAGTAATTATAGGGAAAGAATTAAGCATTTTCCCTGCTTTTTAAGGAGAAATGATAGTTTATCCCCAGTTAATAAGGGACAGTTATTCTTGGAAGAAAAATGCCAGCTAATAAAAGCGGAAAGAATGATAGAATTAGAAAAAGCACTCCTTTGCAACCCAGTAAAAAGAACTGGTTTAGTCCAGGCTCATCAAAAGATGCTGAAACCGTCAGGTGGAAAGATAGTTGAAGAGAATATTCACTTGGTAAAAAGTACCACTCCACAGCTTGCATAGGGGAAAATGTAGTTTTATGGTGGAGACAGCTAGCTGTCACCACATAGCCAAGTGATTCAGCTAAGTATCACTAGTAGTGGGACAACCTATACCTCCTATTATAAAGGCATATGAAGTGCATAGCAATATGCATGAAATGTTCTTGCCAATGTGGAAGGGGAAATGATGGTGGCAGTATCCAATCTGATCCCACAGTTTGAGAAGTTTTACCTTGCTCAATGGGCACATAGGTCCTATTAATAAGTAATGATGGTTATTTAAGGATGAAATTAAAATCTTACCTTTGCCTTCACTTTATGTGTATTATTTTTTTCAAATGGCTACTAAGTTGTTAGGTCACAAATACTTACTAAGTTGTTTGGCCCTACCTACTTAATACAGAACTGGAAAGTATTTCTTTTGGCCTACGGATGCTGTGAAAAAAATTACTGAGACGCTAAGCATGCCCTGAACAGAGAAAGTTTGGGAACTGCCTCCTAGGACCATCACTCTATTGGAATTGAGTGCATTGGATGATATTCATTTTCTGACCTGGAGGCATCAAGATTGTGTTCTGACTGTCCATTTCTCCAACACTACTCCTGTCTTAATTCCTGATAATTTCAATATGCACATAGATGATTCTTCTCTCATGCTGCCCCCTCGTGTCCTTGAATTTCTGTCTTCAAATCAACTTGTCCTTTATGCTAACTCAACCACTAATTCCCTCTGCCACCTTGTTATTACCATGCCCTCGACTGCCTGACTCCAAAGTTCCTTTGAACTCCTCCCCACCGCCCCCCCCTTCCCCTTCCATAGGCATCATCTTTTCACTGACCCCCACCTATCCTTAGCATGTCTTCTTTCCTCCTTCTCAGTTTAAGTTCCATGATCACTCAGTGTAATCCCTCATGTGCATACATCCTCAGTTCCTTTGCTCTTTACTCCTTTCATTATACTTGCTTGGCAAAAGCCCTGCCCTGGTCAAATCCACCCCTTTCCTCCTCTGGGCCTGCATCTGGGCACCTGGACTATGACAAGACCTCCTGACTACCTCCCAAACCTACTTTCCATGCAGCAGCCAGAGTGACTTTCCAAAGTCACTTTATCCCTTAAAACCCCTCAATGGTTCGTTGCCCGTAGGACAGGCAAAATACGTTCATATACTTTATGGGGCCCTTTATGCCCTGACCCCTGCTTGCCTCTCCAACCTCCTTTTTCAGCATGTACCCCAACCCCCAGCCCATGCAGCTCTGTACGTCATATTTTGCAGGTTCTGGAATGTTCCTTGTTCTCCCTTCTTTCTCTGCCTCTGCACATGTTGCTCCCTCTGTGAGGGAGTGGCATTTGCCTAGCTAACTCGACTAGGCTCTCAGTCTTTACTGAGATGTCACTCTTTCTAGGAAGTCTCCCTGACACCTCTCCTGTGTGCGCCATAACCTGTACTGCAGGTGCCTGTTTACCAATCTGCCTTCCTCACTACCCTGGAAACTTTTTGAGGGCAGGAAATGGATTTTGTCCACTGTTGACCCAACAATGACTGACATACCGAATGCATGTCATAACTAATTGTTGAATCATCCTGAATTTGTGACCATGTCATTTAAAAATAGATTGATACACCTGTCCATGGTCTTTTTTTACTCTGTAAAAACAGACAATACGTTTAGAAGAATCAAGTCTTGGTAAGCCAATTCTGGTCCCAACTTCCTTTCTAAGTGTCCGTGGGCTTCTGCTCATTCTTCCTTGGTATTATTTCATCTTTCAGCGTAATGTGCTGAATGCCTTACAACAATCAGCACTGTCGCTCTTTCCTGCGAGTAAATCACATGAGTTAGTGTGTATATACCACCCAAGGGACTTGAGTACAAACCTCTGTTCTTTAATGGTTTCATGTTCTTATTTTCCGTTTTTGCTATTTGAGAGACTAGATGTGGATGTTTCCAAGAAAAGTTTACTGTAGATACAGAGGTTAAAGGATAGTACAGGTATGATCTTATCCAGGGCTGTCCCTACAAGGGTCAAGAGTCTACATTTTCGTAGGCTCCTTGAGATGTCAGTAATGATAGAAATTTCAAAACTGACTTTTTTTTGAGGAATATTAGCCCTGAGCTAACATCTGCTGCCAATCCTCCTCTTTTTGCTGAGGAAGACTGGCCCTGAGCTAGCATCCATGCCTATCTTCCTCCACTTTTTATGTGGGATGCCTACCACAGCACGGTTTGCCCAGCAGTGCCATGTCCGCACCCGGGATCCCAACTGGTGCACCCCGGGCCGCCGAAGCAGAGCGTGTGGACTTAACCGCTGTGCCACCAGGCAGGTCCCCCCAAAATGAATTTTAATGAAGTTCAAAAAAGAGGAATAAGGTACAGTGCCCCAAAGCACTCCTCCAAGCGTGGGAGTCAGAGTGGCCATGTCAGTTGCCCTCCCCAAAGACTGGAAGAGTCCTCATGAGAACAAATGGAAGTAAGTGAATGAATGAATGAATGAATGTAGGTGACTGGATAAAACTGAAATAAAAGGCTCTTCAGACAGTGTGTAATATATTATGGGTTAGCATAATACAAAATATTCTAGAATGGGCAAAAAAGAAAGGAAAACTTTGGCCAAATCGTTTGTACCCAGGATTCTAGAGTTGGTACATGTTTTACATACTTTTCGTCTCTCTTTTTATTGTATTTTATCTAGAGAGCAATGTGACGTTTTTTCCTCCTTATTAGGAGGAAAAACTAGTAGGCAGTAGTAGGCAGTAGGAGGCTGCCTACTGGTTTGCACTAAAATGGAGTTAATACCATCTTACTATATTCTATAAAGCTGTTGCCAAGGTCAGTTAGTTCGATGTTTGTGTGTTTATTTCTTGAGAAAATACAGAAAAAATAAAACCTTTGACTTGAGTAGAAGAGAGTGGGAAAGAAAATTGAAATACAATGGTACATTTCCTGTAGAGTTCACAGGTTATATTTCAATTTGAAAATTGAGTTTTGCCATTTCTTGTTAATGGAATACTGCCATTTAGAGACATGCATTTAAAAATAAACACAATTAATAAGGGGTTGCCACTGTTTCACTGTGGCATCTCAGCTGATGATAGCTTGATGTTGTGCTTGGCAACTGCCTGTGAGCCCGTTAAAATTACAGCATTTGTATTAAATTATGACGTTTCAGAAAAGCATGCAACCTGATTTTGCTGAGAGACAAGAATACCGATGTTGAAGTGCATTTATAAAAGTCTATAAAATGGCAAAAATGAAAGGGCTCGAAAAAAGAAACGTCATTGGAATATTCTCTGAATTACCAGTAAACAAGTCCCAGCTCTACAAAATCAGTTTTCAAGAGAGTACCGATTGTTTCCTAAGTACTGTACTTGCAAACTCTTCAAGTACCTTAAGTAAGGGAATAAGGAAAAAAGTGTGCAGGCGATGCACGGAGGTTCGCTTCATGTTTGTGCATTACAACGATAAAGACTATTAATAGTCTCTATCTCTGGGATCTCTTGGCAAACCAACACTTCCAAGAGGGGGAAAATGGTCCTTACGGAACAATTGTCTTTTGCCGGAAGGCCCTCAATTAAAATTGTATTTAAGCATACATAATACACGATATTTTTTTTTACATTAGTAGGAAATTGCTTTCGCGTGTAACCCCAGAGCTGCAAGTGGGCCGGGATACCTGCCGTGGGTTTACGAATATCCAGGTGCAATCCAGGGTGGGCACTCATAGGATGGGGAATGAATGGTGTCTGTGCCCCTGCGGGAGCTGGCAATGAATCCCTTGAACCCATGATGCAGTGTTCATTCCCACTAACCTACGTGGGCCATGATTCTCGGTTGCTCTTTGACATAGGAAATTGTCAGTTCCTGTGTGTCTCTTTCTCCACTAGATGTCACTGTCAATCAATCGCTTGGACAGGGACCCGTGTGTTTTACGTATCTTCAGACAGTACCAGGGTTTCAAGCATGGTCAGTCCTTGCACTTGTGTCCTCCCGGACTGGGGTATCCAGACCGGGGCGAGGCGGGGGCGGCGGGGACTAGCTGAAGCGAGGGCAGCGCTCGGTCCGAGGCAGCGACCAAGGCGCCAGGAGCCGAGCGGGAGCCGGGCAGGTCGTGGGGTTGCGGGCGATCCGCGCGCTGCAGAAGGCGGGCCCACGCCGCGCTCCTCGTCGCCCCCGCGAGCGAGACGGTCACGTGCCGCGGAGGCGCGGCCCGCTGCGGGCGGCGGCAGAGAGGAGGGCGTGGCCGGGGAGGGGCGGGCCAGCAGGCGCGGAGCTCTGAGGCGCCGCGCCCGTCGTTCGGGGTCGCCCGGGCAGGGAGCGAGCGGAGCGCGTGCGCCGCGCGGGGTGAGTGCGAGCCGGGGCGGGGACGGCCGCTCCGAGCCGCGCGCGCAGAGCAGGCCAATGCGGGCGGGGAGGCGCGGGGGAGGGGCCAGGGAGCGCGCGCCCGCCGGAGGGGGCGGGGCGGAGCGGTGGCGCGCGCGCCTGCCGAGGGGGGAGGGGCAGGAGAGCGCGGCGCGCGCAGGGCCGGCAGCCGTGAGCGTGGGGCGAGCGTGGACCGCGGCGCGGCACGGCGGTGCGGCTTCTTCCCCCGGCTGTCCTCCTGGGCCCCCGGCGAGGGCGCTGTGCAGCGACGGTGGCGGCGCCGGGGCCCGTGAGGCCGGAGGAGGCCGCCGTGCCCGGGCATGGTGGTCTGGGGCAACGCGGAAGGTGAGCGACCCCCGGGCCGGCGGCGGGAGGGGGGGGGGGGCGGGACCGGACACGCGTCTGCCGAGGCGCCGCAGACCCGCCCGGCGGCGGCCGGAGTGCGGGCGGCCTGAGCGGGGCGGGGGAGGGCGCGCCGGCCCGGGCCCCGCGGGCCGTCCTCTCGCGGCCTGGGCGGCCCGCGGCGCCCCGAGCGCGGCAGCTGCCGGGTTATGTAACGCGTGACCTCCCTTTCCCCCTCCGCCATGGCGCCGCCGCCCCCGCCGCCCGCACTCCGAGGCGCGGGCCGACCTCGCGCCCGCGGCCCTTCCCTCCGCGCTCCCCGCGCCCGCCGGCCGCCGCCAGCTCGTTCCTCCTGCGCTGCGCCTCGCCGGCCCTTCGGCCCGGGGCCATTCATTCCCGCGCGCGTTCGGCCGGCGCTGCCTCGGGCGCTGCGGGCTGTCGGCCCGGCCGAGCGCTGGTAGTCTCCGCCCGCTTCCCGCCGCGATGTCCCCACTCCCCGGGCCCGGCGTGGGGAGGAGTATCTGAAGGCGATTTTCATTCACTTATTTTCCTGGTCACTCATCTGTTGCCTTAATGTGCAGGGCACCTTTCCCCAGCTGTCCTTACAGGTGCTCCTTTCACACTTCACTCACTGTTAAAATGATTCAGCCCCTGTGTAGACGCAAAGGGGCATTTCCTTATCTATTTCACTGCTCTTACTACCTAAACCCCGTTTGTAAAGAAATACTTTAATATATCTTAACTCACTCCCCTTTGTTGCAGCGGGTGTAGGTCTGCTGTTTCTGTCTTCCACGTTTTCTCGGGTCATGTACAGAGTGGAAATGATGTCGTTTAGGTGAAGATAGTGTAGACTAGCGTATACCTTAAAAGGGCTTGTAACTGACTGCTGAGGACTTGATGTACTTCGCGTAACAATTCTTAGTTCTTGGTGTGTGCCTGGAGTCCGGCGTCTCCACTGCAGTCTTCGAGAGTTAGCCCTTTCCTCTCTAGGTCGGGGAGGACGCGCCGGAGCCTGGCTGCTTCCTGCGGAGAGCGCAGTAACCCGTGCTGGGGGGCTGCCGTCTGCCTGCTTTCCAAACTTCTGCTCTCTGCTTTCCCGTCTCTGCTCAGTCTCGTCTTAGCCAGTGCTAGTGCTGCTGGCATGTCTTTCCCTCCCTCTCTTTTCTGCCCTGGCCTCTTCGAAGCTCTCCTAAAGTCCCTCTTCCAGGAGTCCTTCTCAGGACTGCGAATATCTCCTCCATTCAATTCGTAGGCTGTTTATTTGCCAGTTTTCATGTGTTATCAATCATCTTTTTACCCATATTCTCTCTTTCCTGACTTATCTTGTAGGTCTCTTGAGGGCAGAGACTGTACCGACCTCCTTTTGTTATAGAACTTTACTCCTATTTTATAGTGAACAATGCATATTTAAGATTTTTCTTCTATAGAGGTGGTAATCACTCCTTTGGGATTAATTTTTATGAAATCTCAAGTAGAAAGTAATTTTTCAACATAATGTGTTTGTTGATGTAAGATGACTCCATTTTTCCCACTCCCAGCCTCAAAATTCAAATTCTACGTAAGAGAAAGGAAAGAAAAGAAAGCAACAAGCTGGTCATTAATAATAGGTTAGGAAGACTGCGTATAATATATATTTGATACTTTTTTCTTTGCTGCTGTAGGAGAAAGACAAGAACTTTGGAGTTAGATGTAAATTTAAATTCTGGCTCTGCCCATTGTTAGCTGTGTGGCCTTGGACAATTTTAAGTAATGTCTCTGATTGTTTTCGTCATTTGTAGAATGAAGACGTCATTTCCTACCTTGGGTAGCTGAGGATTAAATGAGTTCTTAAATGTAAAGAATCGAGTGAGTCCCTGGTGCACAGCGGTGCTCAGTAAATAATATTCTCTTTGTATTCACAATTCACAATCTAGAATGAGCCAGGATGTACTGAAGACAAAGCATGAGAAGCTAGCTAATCAGAAGAGGTGATGGGTACCTCTTCTTGTCTCTAAATAAATGAGTGAGCCCTAAACTAAAGAGTAGTAAAGCTCTTTCTACTTCTCAAGAATGTACGAGTGTATGTGGCATATTATAAATCATAGAGTATATTAAACAGAACATTTATAAATGAAGGAAATACCTTTTAATCTGTTTTCCCTTCCTTTAATAGGAACCAACTGAATAATAATAATAATTCAATAATAACCAACTGAAGCATTAACATGGATATAAAAAAATCTCTAATTTTTTTTTAAAGTCAAGTTAGGAATAGGGGATGAGGGAAGGAGAAATATGAAAAAAGACTTTTTTAGAGACAATTAGGTTGCATGCTCTTCTTTTAGTATCTCATCTACTTATAAACAGTGCATCAGTCCTAGTCTAAGTTCCAACTCTTAGACTGTTGTAACGGTGCTCTACCTGGTATCTCTTGCTCTCTTCCTGTCTGATCCCCACATAACAATCACAGCAGTCTTGTTAAAGACAAGACATATTACCACTCTCTTGCTCAAAATCCTCCAAAAGCTTCCTGCCCCTAGGACTCCTTACCCCAGCCCATCAGAGCATGACATGATTTGACAGCTGTCAATTCTAACTTCACCTTTTACCACATGACTCCTCATGGCTCTGCCCCAGTCCCATGCTCCTTTTGTCATTTCTTGAACAAATGAAATTGTTCCTACCATAGGGATGTTGTACTTGCTATCCCTTTAGGTGGGCCCCCCCCTTCCTCCTGTGGTTATCTTGCCTTTACATGTTCTGTTTGCTGCTCAAATGTCATCACCTCAGAGAGGGCTTCTCTGACCCCTAAAGTGGAAGCCAACCCCTCCCTCTGTCACTTGTGGTTCTTTCATTTTGCTTTATTTTTCTCCATGACATTTACTACTAGGCGAGGATACACTCTTCCCTTATTTGTCAGTTTCCCCCATTAGCCTTGTTTGCTCCCAGGCCTCTCCCCGACCATAGGGCAGAGGCTGTGTCTGACTTGTTGACAGCTCAATCCCTAGTACTAGAGCTATGCCTGGCACAGAGGACGCTCTCAATAAAACTTGTTGAATGATTAATGGTGTAGTTGATTTCAGCATTGGCTCTGGAGTTAGACAGCCTGAGTCAGGATCCGGGCTCCTACCATTTAGTGGTTGTGTGGCCTTGGGCAAGTTAATACTTGTGGTTCCTTGGTTTGCTCATCTGTAAGATGGTGACAATAATAATACCCCGTAGGATTATGGTGAATAATAATTGAGTGAATATATGTAAAGTGCTTAGAACAGGGTTATTTTATAGTTTTTAAAAGCAATATTTGACATTAGCTTGGAGTATTCACTTAGGATTTTGTGTTTTTGCATGAGATAAAGGTGGGATCATTGAATTTTATGTTTATTACTTTGCTGAATTTTTTTGACTACCAAAGTTATGTTTATGGAACTCTTTTTTAAAATAAATAGATTTTGTGGATGTCTAGAATGGATTAAAAAATAAACTGCTGAGAATGGTGACCGGTATTTGGTCTTAACGTGTAAGTCAGCTTTTTTATTCTTAGAGTCTGTAGAAGATGCTAAGAGTGATTATCTCAACAGCCACCCAGCAGAGTGGCTTTTATATATTTCTCTTTGAAGTTCAGCTGGAGATGTGATTGTGATGATGAAAGGAGTTGCTGTAAGCTGAAGACAGGAAAATCCTTGAATACCCAGTTGAAGTATGAGTCTTGTAGTATTTGGAAAAGGAGAGATGTTTTATCATTTTTAGTGTGTTCAATTTCTGCCTGCTTTTATTATCTGTTTTCCCCCCAAATTGTATTTGGTTCTTAATTAGAGCTTATAGTAACTGAGCTGTATTTCATGCCTTCTTTTTTCTTTCTGTTCTTCTTTTGATAGTGTGGTTTTGCTTTTTCTTTAGCATTTACAGAAATAGGAAAGAATTGATGGGGACAAACAATCGCTTTGTAATAATAGATACTTTGAGCTAATGCAATTTGAATTATTCTTAGAAGCTAAGATTCTGCCTCTGGTCACTGCACTTGCGTGATAACCAGTTATTTTTACTTAGTCCACTTATCTTTAGTAAAATGCCTCTCTGTAGGAACATTATGTTTTGTTTTGTTTCTCAATCTGAACTTTAACCAATGGGATCCTAAACTTTGGGCCTTAAACTTAAAGGAAAAAAATCAAAATACTTGTTCACTGTGTACATTTGTTCCGAAATTTAATAAGAATTGCTAAATTATTGAATACTTACTGTGTGTCAGGCTCTTTGTTAAGGCAGTGTCTCATTTAATATTTACAACTACCGTATCAGGTAGGCACAGTTATAAAGACACAGACTTAGAGAGATGATGTTACTTGGGCAGGTCACACGTGTAAGAGCGGAGCCAGCATTTCACTCTCCTTCCATCTGATTCCATCATCCAAGGTCATAACCACTTTGCTACGTGCATAAAAACAGAGTTTCTGTTTGGAAACTTGCCGTTATGTTTTATCATGTTATTTGTATGTGTTCCTCTTAACTACTGACAGTTTCATCATCGATGGTGGCTAAGTTTTTTTTGGATTTAACTACTACTGCACTTAAATGCCTGTATAGTCTCTAGGAGTGAAACATTTTAACAGGCTGATGATAATGCAAAATCATTTATTTTTTTTCTCATTCTTATTAAAACTTATTAAAAATAAGTCAAACATCATGTGTGTCGTGGTAGGTCAGCTTTGTAAATAGTTTGAAACGGTTTTGCATATAATAGATGTGGTGCATCAGATTCAAGAAAACATGAATGTCTTTAAATTTGCTTAAGGCTAAAAGAAGTTTAAGGTAGGAAGTAAACACTTAAAAATTCATGATAGATTAATGATGGTGGAGCAAATCTTTGTAAGTAATAAGTGAGGAGGAACACATTGGTGTTTTGACATGTACTTCTGAGACTTTTAAAACTTGAAGAATGTCTAAATTATGAGTTGTTGATTTCTCAACACTTCAGATTCAGAGTGCCAGTGCTAGAGTGAATCGTATAGATTGAACAGGCCATGCCTTTATATTTTCTTGGAAGAAATTGAGACCAGAGAGTCAATTGACTGATGAAGAAGAGAAATAGGACTAGAACCTGGGGATTTCTTTTGGACTGGAAGGCCGTATTTTCTTCCTACACTAAACGTCCCCCTTCGTCACCCAGGGAAAGACCAATGTATGCTTTTAGTATCTTATGTTCTCGAGGGTAGAGAATTGAAGGATATATTCTTGTAAATTTGCGATTTAAAATTTTGAGGGTTTTTAAAAAATCATTGGCTTTAAAGTTATAGAAAAAATTCTTGTCCTCTGTAATGCAATTAGAAATTATGCTTTCTCATATAGGCAGGTAGCTGCTATCTGTACATAGGATGGTTTGAGAAATCTTTTGAGGACTACTCTGGCCTTGTGGCTTTATGCTTGATTTAAAAGGTAAGGTAGGGATAGGCCAAAAAAGTTGGTTATGATGTGGATAGTTATTTTACTTGAACCTAGTATCAGAGTAACCAAAATGTTGCTTATTGGCATCAATCATTCCTGATGGTAACCAAGGCTCAGATGGGCTCTTTGTAGGTCTAGTCAGAAAATAATAGCTGAATCTTCTGTTTTCTAAACTCCATCATTTCTACACTTCAGATTACTACTTACTACTTGTGATTTAGGCACTAGTCTTAATTATGTAATTGAACTTATGATTTAGATTCCTTGCTTTTTAAAATGCTTTTCATCAGAGTTCTGAATTTTATAGGCTCTATTTCTTGATGAATTATTATTGACTATTTTCAGCCTTTTAAAAAATTTAAGCTGGACGATCCTGAATTTTAAAAATATCTTAACAGTTTCTTCTTTATATTTTTGACAGCATAACCGAAAAAGTCCTTTACTTTTTGTAATGCTTTATGCCTTAAAAAGTGCTTTCACTTGATTTTTTCTCGTTCAATTTCCATAAAAAAAGTGCTTTCACTTGACTTTTTCTCGTTCAATTCCCGTAAGAGTCCCTAGAAGAGAGGTAGGACAGTAGATGGTGTTTTACAGCTGCACTGTGATTCTGGCACTAACTACGCAGAGTGAGGGCAGACGTCATAGATGAGGGCACAGTCCACAAAATTCCCCTCACTTCAGATACCAGCTGCGAGCTCCAGGCCTTCCAGGCCACCTGCACTCCTCACCAACTGGCTACAAATTTGGGAGTTCCCACTACCCCCTTAGATGTGGTAGTTTGCTAGAATGAGTCACAGAATTCAGGAAAGTGCTATATTAGCAATTACAGTTTTATTGTAAAGGATACAAATCAAGACCAGCCAAAAGAAGAGATACCTGGAGAGAGGTCTGGGAGGGTCCCAGACATGAAGCTTCCATGTCCTCAGGACATGTCATCCTCCTGCCCCAACAAAGTATGATTACCAACCAGGGAAGCTCACGCAAGCCTCAGCATGCAGAGTTTTTATTGGAATTTTATTACATTGCCATGATTGATTGAATCATTGGCCACATGGTTGAATTCGGTCTTCAGCCACCCTCATCTTCCAGGAGGACAGGCTGATATCAAATGTGGCTCAAAGTCCCAACCCTCTATTCACGTGGTTGGCCTTTCCAGTGTGGCCAGGCCCATCCTCCACTGGGAGTCACCTGTTAATTTAAAAGATGTGGTCTTAGGGAACCCACCATGGATCGAAAAGAACTCATCAGTTGTGAAATTCCAAGGGTTGAGTCTTCTTCTCCGGAACCAAGGACAAAGGCCAACAAGATTCTTTGTTATACAACAGTAGCAGAAGTGAGAACAGACACTTGCCCAATTGTGGCAGTTGAAACTAGAACACATCTGTATCGTGGTAGTCCAGTGATCTCCGTTATACTAAAAAGTGTAATAGATTGCATTTGAATATATTTATGTATGGAGAATGATTGCCTTCTGTTGAAAATTACAACATTTTATCAATAGAATATTTAAAACCTGGGTTGATGTTCATTTGAGTCAAATATTTTATTTACTTAAATTGTGTTGTAGGTAGGGTTATAAATGACATACTTTTTGATATTTTAAAAGCTCGATAATTTTGGCTGTAAAAAGTTTGATTTTTGGTATTTCTTTTGAATTGATAATTTTAGACTTAGGTTATGACTACTTTTAAGTGAAAGGAAATCTGCACCTCTGAAGTGAGGTTTTTGTTAGTGAGGTGGAGGTGTTTATAATGTATTTGTTGTTAGAGTTGTAAAATGTTTTAGTAACTTAATTGCATTTTGAATTTTAGCTCTCCAGCTGAAGTTAAGCTGTTGAAGTTTATGATGTTGAAGGTTAATAGTGTTCTTTTGTGTATTGTTTATGTTCAATAGAAAATCTTATTTCTGATTGTCACTTAAAGGTTATGTTATATTCTCTTGGAACTCATTGAATGTTTCCCAGAAATAGAATCTATTACTTAAGGTATAGAGTGCTAAATAAACAGTTAGATTGAAAAAGACTTCTGGTGTCTTTTGAAGAATGTGGCATCTCCTTAGAATGTCATATCATCTTAAAAAGTAGTAGGGTTTTTGTTGTTGGTGTTATTTTTATTATATGATAGGAAATTCTTGGCATGAAGCAAGGGGAAAAAAGCCAAGAAGATAAAAGTAGTGGCAATTTCTTAAACATTCTCCTCCCTTTATTTTCACTTGAAGTTATGCTTAACATAAGGATTTGAGAGAAAACCGTATTTTTGAATTGTACTTACTCAGAGGAATTTGTTTTTAGTTGTATGTCGTAATATATGCCAGTTTACCCTGTGAGTTTGCAGATGCAGTGCCGTGTGTGGATGGAATGCACAAGATCAGGGCTTCTGCTAAGACAGATTTGTAGATCTTGGTGGAGATTAGGCTCAGGAGCTGGAACCTTTCCCTGTCTGTGTGCAGCCATCCTCAGCCCCCGTCATTTACATATGCAAATTTATGCTTCCTTTCTGAACTTTTACAAAGTAGGGTTCAAATTTCTCAGTGTGATAATCAGGGTCTTTTGTTGTATTTGCTCAGCTACCTAATTAGTTCATCTGTCCCTGCCTCTGTCCGTGAGTCAGTGTCAGAATGTGGCCTAAACAGCTTTCTTTTTTCTTTGTTTTTGCTCATGAATTCCTTCCTGAAATCCTCCCCTCACCTCGTCCTGCCGTTAAAATCTGACCCATTGTTCTCAGCTCAGACCTGCCTCTTCGTTGGAGCCTTCTTGGGTCTCTTTCCAGCATGAGATTTACTGCTGTTTTTTCTGCATTTATTGCTTTTTGTCAGTGCCTCTAATATAGGCTCTTGTATGTAGTTTTATGCAAATCTTTGTTATTTAATAGATAATTTTGGTTTATGGTTTATACTTACTTTACTCACCTTGAAAGCTACGAATTATAGTAAATGTTCAGTGAATATGGAGTAAACTACTGAATCAGACCTGGAATCTTGGGGGAGACAGAGTGGGAGGTACAGGACAGGAGAGATCTTATTACCTGTAATTTAATCAAGACCTTCAACTAGTGAGTTGCATTTACAGTAGTCCCCCCTTATTCGTGATTTTGCTTCCCATGGTTTCAGTTACCTGTGGTCAACAGCAGTCTGAAAATATTAAATGGAAAATTCCAGAAATAATTCATAATTTTTAAGTGGTGAGCCATTCTGAGTAGCACAAGGAAATCTCTTTCTGTCCCACCCGGGACGTGAATCATCCCTTTGTCCACTGTATCCACGCTGTATACGCTACTTGCCCATTAGTCGCTTAGTAGCCATCTGGTTATCAGATCAACTGTATCACAGTGCTTGTGTTCAGGTAACCCTCATTTTACTTAATAATGGCTCCTCAGAAGGGCAAGAGTAGAGATGCCAGCAATTCAGCTATGCCACAAAGAAGCTGTAAATTGCTTTCTTTAAGTGAAAAGGTGAAAGTTCTTGACTTAATAAGGAAAGAAAAAAAATCGTATGCTGAGGTTGTTAAGATCTGTGATAACTTTTATTATAGTATATTGTTATAATTGTTCTATTTTATTATTTTTGTTAATCTGTTACTCTACCTAATTTATAAATTAAACTTTATCATAGGTATGTATGTATAGGAAAAAATAGTGTATATATAGGGTTCAATACTATTCGCCATTTCAGGCATCCACTGGGGGTCTTGGAATGTGTCCCCCTCAGATAAGGGGGACTGCTGTACTCATGTTGTGAAATTCTTTCTACTTAGTGCATGTTGTAGCAACATTCTTTCTATTCAGCATAGTCTCATTACCTCTGAACTTCTCTGTACTTGTTTCTGTTCTCAGTTATCACTCTAGATACACTACAGGCAAAATCAGTCATTCTAAGAGTATGTGCTCAGACCCACTACGTCAGCATTACCTGGGACCTTTTTAGAAATGCAGATTCCCAGCCCCACTCCAGACCTCCTGAATGAGAAACTTTGGAGTTGGGGCCCAGCAGTCTGTTTTAACAGGCCCTCCAAGTGATTTGGATGCATGCTCAAGTATGAGAACCACAGCTCAAGGTACAATCTACTTTTCTTTGATATTCCTCCTTTATTCTCCAGCTAAGTTCTGTCCCTGTTATAAACTTTTGCTTGGCTTTTGGACTCCTTGATTTACTGCCACCTTGAACTTTTCTACAGATAATCATTTGGCTTTCCTGTGAGAATATGCCACTTCTCCTTACTGAAGATCACTGGCTTTTTATTCCTTCTTCTATCACCTCCAGAACGTTCTTTTATTTTCCTTTGTAGCTTGATCCCTTTTGGACATGCAGACGCTGAGATTTGTGTGGAACTTCCTAGCGGAGATGTTTAATAAGCTGTTGGCCCATGTAGTTTGGAGTTCAGGAAGTCAGGAGGAGGTGAAGGTGTTTGGAAACCAGTTAATTTCACTGCACTCTGGAAACCCAGAGAAGGTGGTTCTTTTACTTTATTAAAACAGTGTCTTCATTTCTTTTCTCTCCCTTCTCTGGAAATTTGTAATTACAGGGAAGAAAATTATTAGTAATTCGTTTAGAATGCCTCCTTCAGCTTATATTCAAATGACTGATTTGTTAAATCAGTCATCTTTTTACATTTTTGTTATGAATAACCAAGAAGATAAGAGAGAAAATTTTATTATAGTGAATTGTTTGGGATAGAAACTTTCCTTTTAATAAGATCAACCTCGAATTGGGACATTGCAAATATTTGTTACACATTTTCCGCTTTAATATATTCAGATATTTTTCTTATGCATCTTCTTGTTTGTCTCTCTTTTTATATTTCTGTAGTTTGTTTAAATATTGGCTCTAAATCATGGTGTTAAAATGCTGAAATGTACTTACGTTTGCTAGGGTACAGGCTAAGCTGCTGTAATGGAGACTTCAAAACACAATGATGCAAACAATAATGAAGTTTTTCTCTCTCCTGTAATAGTAGGTGGGCAGTTCACTGTGGGCGGGTGACTTCTTTCTTTTGTTTTTTTAGCTTATTCAGGGTCCCAGGTTCCTTCGGTTTTCTTAGCCATCCCTTGGGTATTGTCCTCCTCCTTATGGGTGAGCCAAGTTACCTCACAGTTGCATTCCAGAAAAAGAAGTAAACAGCTTCCTTTAAGAATATGGCACAGATTTTTGTAGACATTACTCTGCTCATATTCCACTGGCCAGAACTTAGTCACATGGCCACTCCCGATTTTAAAGGAGCCTCGGAAATATATTTTCTAGTGGGCAGCTCTGCTTCCCACTAAGAGGGGTGGGAGAGGTGTTCTGTAACTAGAAGAAAGAAAGGGAGAATGAATTCTGGAGGGCAAAATACTCCAGAGTTTGGGACTTGAAAGACCACTCTTACTTCTGACACCAACTGCAAGTTTGGGGATCCCCAAGACCACCCTCAAGTTCAGTAATTCACTAGAAGGACCCAGAACTCTTGAAACTCCCATTGTACTCATAGTTAAGATTTATTCCAGTGAAAGGATACAGATTAAAACCAGCCAAGGGAAAAGGTGTATGGGGCACACAGGAGAGTTCTGTGTGTGGAATTTCCAGTTGTCCTCTCCTGCTGGAGTCTGGGACTGCGCTAACTTCTGGCAATAAAGAGTGACAATACAAAGTAATGCCAACTGGGGAAGCTCACCCAAGCCTTAGTATCCAGAGTTTTTACTGGAGTTTGGTCATATAAATATGGTTGACTGCCCACATGGGTCTCCAACCCCTCCGGAGGTTGATAGTGCATGGCCCAAGGCCTCTACCATAAAACACATTGTTAGACTATGTGGAGTGGCTCATAGGTAGAGGATTCTAGTAGGTACACCAAGAGCTTTTACCAGGTAGAACATTCTGGGGGCTTAGAGATCGCTTCCCAGAAACCAAGGGCAAAGGCTAGACCTCTCTTTTTAGTAAGGTTAATTCTTTAGTATATAGCCACGTTTGGCCTACCTGCTCCATAGATGTATTGTGAAGATACACAGTAGATGTAAAGACCCCTTTGAAAAATAAAGGCACTACGGAAATGTAAGATATTACTAGTGGTGTTTTTAAATTTAAAGAATTTAAGTGTTGAAAATTTAAGGAATACAGTCATGTGCCACATAACGATGTTTTGGTCAACAAGGGACTGCATATACGACAGTGTCCTGTAAGATTGTTACCATACAGCCTAGGTGTGTAATAGCGTATAATACCTGGTTTGTGTAAGGACACTCTATGATGTTCGCACAGCAACAAAATCACTTAATGATGCATTTCTCAGAATGTATCCCCATCATTAAGTGACTTACTGAAAGGAAGGAAATACAAAGTGCAGTCAACAGGTGAACTTTCTAAAAAATGGTGAGGGGCCGGCCTCATTGTCAAGTGGTTAAGTTCATGCGCTCTGCTGCAGCAGCCCCAGGTTTCGCCGGTTCGGATCCTGGCTGGGGACATGGCACTGCTCATCAGGCCATGCTGAGGCGGCATCCCACATAGCACAACTAGAAGGACCCACAACTAAAAGTGTACAACTATGTACCAGGGGGCTTGGGGGAGAAAAAGGAAAAATAAAATCTTTAAAAAAAATAAAAAATGGTGAGAATATGGGTAATTTTCCCCTCCCTTTTTCTGTTTCTTGCATTTTCCCATTTTCTGCAATAAAAGTGTACTACTTTTATAAGTAGACCAGGAAAAACTATTTTTGGAAAGGAACTCCTAGCAAGCCTGACTACTGGCAGCATGACAAAGCAGTGTATAAACACAAGCCACGAACTGGGAGGATAATAGAGAATGTCTCAAGAAAAGATGGAAAGATCAGACTCACTTCTAGAAAGGGCTTATGTACCTAAACCTATAATTTGTTGTTTAGATATGCTGTGTATATTGTAGCCACTGTTATTTGGCTAATTAAAGTTCTTTGAATTCTGTGTTTATTTGGTGTTTGATCGAGATGGTATCATATAGTACAGGAATTGTTTCATTGCAACAGGAAAAAATTGGTATTTGGAAAATGTTTCACTATACTAAAGGTGAGGAAACCAGGTAAAAAGTTTTAGAAGGGTTCTATTAGGTTAGGAATGATATCTGATCTAAATATTTGACATTTTTATATATTTTTCAAAGATATCTTAAATACGTGAGATTTATTATTAGTAGTATTAGTATTTTCTTAGGATGAGAACTGTCAGCTTGGTTTAGAATCCCTAAAAGCAAGGATATAGTAAAGACTAGAGCCAGTAGTTGTGCTTCTTGGAAGTTGTTACAAGGGCATAATGCCCTTCATTTGGGTGTCTGAATTTTGTTTTTAATAGCTTGGTGAGAGTCGTTTCAAAATCAGAACCTGACTCGTTGGTGGGATGGGTCTAGAAGAAGGTTCTACCTCCCTGCGTTGTGAAATTCAAGAATCTCTATTGTGTTCTTATAGCTTGAGCAATCTGAGAACTAGAGCCTTAGACAGTAATGGTCTCTATGGTTGAATCAAAACGAAATCTCAAAACAGCTGTATTTTTCTATCTAAATGTTATATAAAAAGCTGTTTATCTGGTGTTAAAGGCTTTGCCATTTAAGGACAAATAAGAGCACATTGGAGCAGGCTTTATCAAACCTTCTTAGTGACTATCTGCCTGCACTTCATTTAGTCACTTATCAGGACAGTACTTGGTCCTAGTAAATTAATTCTGCAAATGGCCTCCCACTGTCCTCTCCTCCAAGAAAAAAAATCCCAGATACTGCTGTATGGATTTCTTGGAAAATAGCCTCTTTCCCAGCTTTGTACTCCCACTGAACATCCTAGTTACATCCTTCCCTGTAGCCTGCCAGTCACTGTGATCCCAGCGGCCTATGGAGTGTTTCCAGTGTCAGAAGTCCTTTTTTATTTTTTTAACTTTCTTTGCTTATTTTTGAAAACTTATCTTATTTAATTTTTAATTGTGGTAAAAAACTTACCATTTTAACCATTAAATGTAGAGTTCACTGGCATTTGGTATGTTTACATTATTGTGTAACTGTCACCACTATCCATCTCCAGAATGCTTTTCACCTTGTGTAACTGAAACTCTGCACCCATTAAACGATAGCTCCCCATTCCCCCTCCCCCCTGCCTCTGGCAACCACCATTCTACTTTCTGTCTCTGAATTTGGCAACTTGATACCTCATATAAGGAGATTCATACAGTTTGTCTTTTTTGTGACTGGCTTATTTCACTTAGCATAATGTCCTCAAAGTTCGTCCAGGTTACAGCATTTGTCAGAATTTCCTTCCTTTTTAAGGCTGAACAATATTCCATTTGGATGTGTATACTATGTTTTCTTTATCCATTCATCCATGAGCAGACACTTGGGTTGCTTTCACCTGTCGGCTGTTGTGATTAATGCTGCCATGAACATGGGTCTACAAATACTCTTCACGACCCTGTTTCCAGTTCTTTTGGGCCTATACCGAAAAGTGGAATTGCTGGATCATATGGTAGTTCTGTTTTTAAATTTTTTGAGGACCCACCATGCTGTTTTCCATAATGACTGCACAGTTTTACATTCCCACCAACAAGGTTCCAATTTCTTCACTTCCTTGCCAACATTTACTTTATGTTGTTTTGATAGTAGCCATCCTAATGGTTATGAGTGGTATCTCATTGTGGTTTCGATTTGCATTTCACTAATGATTAGTTATGTTGAATGTATTTTTGTGTGCTTATCGGCCATTTATATATTCTCTTTAGAGAAATGTGTATTTAAAGTCTTTTGCCTTTTTTTTTTTTTTGCTGAGGAGGATTCACCCTAACATCTGTGCCAATCTTCCTCTCTTTTGTATGTGAGTCACCACCACACTGTGGCTGCCAACAAGTGGTGTAGGTCCATGCCTGGGAACCAAATCCAGGCCACCAAAGCGGATTGTGCCCAACTTAACTACTAGGCAACAGGGCTGGCCCCTCTTTTGCCTATTTTTTAATTGGTTTATTTTTTATTGTTAAGTCATAGGAGTTCTTTATATATTCCAGACATTAATCCCTTATCAGATGATTTTTTTTCTTTTGAGGAAGATTAGCCCTGAGCTAACTGCTGCCAATCCTCCTCTTTTTGCTGAGGAAGACTGGCCCTGAGCTAACATCCCTACCCATCTTCCTCTACTTTATAAGTGGGACGCCTACCACAGCATGGCTTGCCAAGCAGTGCCATGTCTGCACCTGGGATCCAAACCGGCGAACCCCGGGCTACTGAAGCGAAACGTGTGGACTTAACCGCTGCGCCACTGGGCCAGCCCCTATCAGATGATTTTTAAATATTTCCTCCTGTTCTGTGGATGGCCTTTTTACTCAGCTGATTATGTCGTTTTGATACACAGTTTTAAATTTTGGTATAGTAGTCCAGTTTATCTTTTTCTTTCTTTTTTTTTTTTTAAGTATTTAACAATTGGCTATGAATCTTTTCTTTTTGTTTTTGCAGGGAAAGATTCACCCTGAGCTAACAGCTGTTGCCAATATTCCTCTTTTGTTTTTCTCCCCAAAGCCCCAGTGCGTGGTTGTATATCCTAGTTGTAAGGGCTGCTGAAGTGGTGAGAGCGCCAGACTTTGACCACTAGACTATCAAGGCTGCCTTTATTTTTCTTTTGTTATCTGTGCTTTTTTTTTTTTTTAAGGAAGATTAGTCCTGAGCTAACATCTGCTGCCAATCCTCCTCTTTTTTTTTGCTGAGGAAGACTGGCCCTGAGCTAACATCCATGTCCATCTTCCTCTACTTTATATGTGGGATGCCTGCCACAGCATGGCTTGACAAGCGGTGCATGCGTCTGCACCCAGGATCTGAACTAGCAAACCCTGAGCTGCTGAAGCGGAATGTGTGAACTTAACCACTGTGCCACTGGGCCAGCCCCTGTTATCTGTGCTTTTGATGTTGTATCCAAGAAATCATTGCTAAATCCAATGTCATGGAGCTTTTCTCCTATATTTTCTTCTAAGGGTTTTATAGTTTAGGTATTACATATAGATCTTTGATTCATTTTGAGTTAATTTTTGTATATGGTGTAAGATAAGGGTCCAACTTTATTCTTTTGCATGTGGATATCCAGTTTTCCCAGCTTCATTTGTCGAAAAGACTGTGCTTTCCCCTATTAAATGGTCATGGAGAAGTCTTTTTAAATACACATGTCTCTGGGATGTATCACATCTTAAGCCAGTTACTAATCAGTTCCTTAATTGTTAACAGAGAGAGAATTGACAGCTAATTAAACTGAACAAAGAGGCCCTGAAGAAGAAGAGAGATACTGAGTAGCAATATGGGGGCGAGCCCAAGGTAGACTTATTTTATGTCAGCCTTGCCTAGTCTGGGAGGCCTCACGTGGCTGTCTTTGCATTTGTGTCATATTCATGAATTATTATACTACTGTAAAATGCACATTTATTCATCCGTTGCATATCCATTTATATATTCCAGTTCATTCAGCAACTAGTTCTTAAGTAACTGTTAATTGAAGATAACATAAACCTCTATGTGTACATATGACTAGAGTAATGAGACTGAGTAAAAGCCACTCAAAGTCAGTTTCATTACTTAATAGTCAATATACTTTAGAGTTACAGATATGTAACCAACAGATTAACGCTAATGAATATGTATTTGGACATTTTCTGGATATGTAGTGGGAATTTTGCTAGTGTGTGAACTGTTTAGAACCTTATAATGTTAATATTTCTATGGGAAATAGATGAAATGCCACTTTTGCAGAAAATCATTGTTCCTGGTGATTAGCATTCCATGGGTAGGTATTAAAATCCACCAATAATCGTAATAAAGAAGACAGAATGAAGTTCTTTTTAGTGGGATTTGAATAGCCTCTTCAGATGCACATTAGAAGTCCAGAGTGAACTGGTAAATGTTCGGCAAAAGATGAAATAAAGTTAGGAGAAAGTATGCATAAGTAATTTTTGTATATTTTTTAATAATCGGGTCCTTAATGAGACTCTTCATAGAATTTTGAACATCTCTGTTAAGAAAATGGAAGAGTCAGGCAATCTTCTGCGTTATAGACATTCGGGTCCCTGAGCTCATTATAGGTACAGCTGCTCTTCCATTTGTCATCAGCTTGCCTCACTTGGCCAGCTGTTATTATATGTTGACACTGGGGGCTGGGCGTGACTGCACTGACAGCCTCTAATTTGGTTGATCTTTATAATTTCATTACTTGAGGGCTAACAGGTAACTTTAGTTTATGGATCTTTCAAGGATTGAGAGAGACATTTCCTGCCCCTTTTATAGAGTCACATATGGGTACAGAAGAACAGACCCAAATGTCTTTAGATTTAGTTTTTAGTTCATTAGTTTTAGTTTTCAGTCTTTTTCAGTTTGAGCTTTTTTTTTTTTCCAAAAGCAATCCTATTCAAACCCCAAATAATCTAAAACTTAAAAAAGCAGGGCTGTTAAAATTGAAGTGGGTTTAGAAAGTGAAACATTACTTGCTTGCTATTTTCTCCCCAAATCTGTTTCCACCCTGCCACGTCCACCCTGCATCCAGTTCATGGTCCCACAGGGATTCTACTGAGTACTACTCAGTCTAGCTTTGTTTTATAGGTGAAGGGATGTGAGGCTCTTGGACTCACCCCAAGTCATGTAGCTAGGCAGTGGGAGAACTGAGATTAGAGCCCAGATGTTGTGTCACTAAATCTTATTGCTCTTTCCATTATGTTGTACACCATGGATAGCTTATTTAAAATAACAGTGTTGTGTACTTTATAATCTTCAAAGGGTTTCCACATGTGGTCTCATTTGATTTTCACTCTGTGACCTGGCAGGGTAGATTAGCATAATAGTAGCTAGTGTTTATTGAGGGCATACCTTAAATGCTAGGGATAAGAGTACTTTTGCATATGTGAATTCGTTCTTTATCCATTTTTAAACTAATTTTTAAAAATCCAGTAATTGGCTTCTGCTTTAATGCTGCTAGATAAGGAGAAATCGGTAGATTATTTTAGATTGTGCATTATAGTTTCAGAAACGTTTATCACTTTCCTCAAGGTCGCCAAGCACTGTGGAACTAGATTGGGAACCCAGTCTGCAAGAGTTTCGTCTGAAAACTAGAAGGCAATTTTTTTGTTTTTGATGATGATGTTGAAGATTGTTGCTGAGCTAACATCTGTGCCAATCTTCTTCTCTTTATGTGGGATGCCGCCACAGCATGGCTTGACGAGTGGTGCTAGGTCTGTGCCTGGGATCCAAACCGGTGGATCCTGGGCCACAGAAGTAGAGCCTGTGAACTTAACCACTATGTCATGGGGCCAGCCCCTAGAAGGCAATTTTTATTTACAAGTCTGGCTTCATAATTGGATGGCTTGTTGATAAAGGGCATTGTCATCTTAGCACGGTGAGTCAAGAGGACATGTTGTAATTCAGAAGGTTGCTTGCAACAGAGATGATGAGAACAAGAAAGTGTGTTATTTCTGAGGGCTGTTTCTCTCCAGCTGTGGTAACCTTCACATATTGCCCTTCTCCATTCTAGGGAAAGTCCTACTTGAAGAAGCAAGTCAGTCTTTTAGAGTGGAGAACTTCTGCCCTGCATGTAGCTTCAGAGGCATAGGCAGAGCCGCTATTTCAAAGATCCTTCCTGGTTAGCAGAAACCTAAGCCCTGATTGACTTCATGGCACAGCAGTTTCCAAGGATAGGGTTTTAGTTAGCTACTTGCTGAGTTCACACTACAAAGGAAACAAGCACGGTAGTCTTTAGAACCCTCTAAGTGATTTATACTTAATCCTGCCTGTTGTGTGGTTCTTGTTAGCATGAAAAGTGTGTATCATTTGCTAATCTTGTCTGTGTACTGCTTTTGGGGGAAGGAGTGTATCATATTGCTATCTATTAAACAGCACAGAATTTGACTGAATCTTTGGAAAGACATTTTAAAATAAGAGAAATAAAAAATAGGATTAAATATGCTAAGGTATAGTTTGAAATGTTAATATATTGGGGTACACTACACTTGGGACATATTACTACTGCTATCGTGCCTTATCTCAATAAAAATTCATTTTCTTTATTCAACAACAATTTATTATATGTAGTATGTTCTTTATATTTTCATTCTATAATGTTTTGAGTATCAGGAGATGATTGTGGGTCTGACTGAAATGAGTGTAGTATAAACAGTCTTTGATGCTATTTACATATCAACAGAAGTGTGACAGACCTCCTTGTTTGCTTCCTGTCACCCGAATCTCCATTAGGCCTTACAGTGTAGGTTGTCAGGTAGCTTTACCACATGCCAGGTTGGTCTGTCACTGCTCTTTGCCAGCATTATAGATCTGGGTCATGTAGTTTGCTTTATGCTCAGGGTTCGTTTTTATTCCCCCCCCCCCCCCCGTGTAACATCTTTCCCTTAAGTTCATTTGTGGAGCTAGTATTTCCTTGATTGGTGCTCATTTCTTTTTAGATTGTGAAATTTTAGAAATACGAAAATGCCTCTATTTCATTTGTCTCAATAGTACCTAGTATAGTATGGTACTTTACACACCATGGTATTCCATTAGCTTTGATCTGTAGGTACTTTAGTGTGGTGTCCTCTGTACATGGGCTCTGAATTATTTCTTACATGCCATAATTATCTATGCTGTGAAATCTACAGCTGTATACTGGGCTATCTAGCATCTATTGTCTGACAAAAGAGAATTATATAATTGATGTCAGCCAGCAGTGACAGGGCTGATAAATTGCCACTCCTAGTATTCAGCAAAGACCAGATTTACAGTTAGATTTTTACCCCTAATCCACTGTCATGGGCCATCTTAATCTGTACATAATTTAAATGAATTTGATAGGACAAGTTGCCTTAAATCTTTTCTGGAAGAGGAAAAGGGAGTCTGCTTAAATAAATAAAACAAACAAATGTAGAACATAAAAATTGTTACATAATCAAATTTCTGAAATTGAGTTATGCTGCTAAATTATATGGATATAGTAGTTTTAATTTTTTATATTTAGTTTCTGAAAATAGTTCTTCAGTGTGTCTTGTGTGGAGCACACAGAAGACCAAGACTTATCTCCTGACCAGTGAACATCCACGAAGAATCTCTCCCAATCCTCAAGCCAGTGAACTCACTGCTGGGACTGTGGCTGGACTTCCCCCTGTTTGCACTCCTTGCCCGTAAATGCAGCCCGCCCCAAACCCTCAGCAGACTCCCCTGTAGCTTGCTGCAGCGTGTGTTTCCCGAATTGCAGTTCCTCTGCTATTCCTGAATAAACTCAATTTCTGGTAGTTCCTCAGTTTACCTCTTTATTTTGCTTGACGGAACTCTAACAGTCAACTCCCCAAACCTCTTACAGTTATTGGAGGAGACTGAGATAATACAGTAATTGAGACCCAGAGGTGGAGATTTAACAGAGATCACTTGATTAGTGGCAGAGGCTCGACTAGAAAAACTTCCTCTTACCCCAGTCTTTTATTCATGATCTTTTGATTCATTTATTCTGTATATTCTACCAACAATAACAGATTGTTGTTTTATTCAGTCAGTATTGCACATTGATTTAGCCAGATATTTACTGTTTTCCTTGCCATGTATTTTTTTCTGTATTTTTGACCTTCCTTCTAAGAGAAGTTTTCTTCTACCCAAGAGAGATCCTTTAAGATTTCCTTTAGTGCAGGTTTGCTGGTGGCATTCGCTTCTGTTTTTATTTGCCCCAAATACCTTTATTTCATCTTTCTTGACTGAATTTTTCTCTGGATATAGAATTCTAAGTAATTATGTTTTTCAACACTGTTGTCTTCTGGCTCTATTATTTGTTGAAAAGAGAGTTGTCTGTTTAATTGCTCCTATTTTGAGTATTTTGAATGGAATCTCTATGTTCTTCCCACCCATGGCAGCTTTTAAGATTTTTCTCTGTCTATAATTTTTACTATTATATGTCTAGATACAGATTTCTTAGTTTTTTTTCCCTGCTTGGGGCTCATCGGGCTTCTTGAATTTGTGGCTTGATGTCCTTAATCAGTTTTAGAATGTTGGAGTCATTATTTCTTCAAATATAATTTGTTTTTCTCCTTTTTTCCCCCAACTTATTAAAGTTAGACCTTCTCAAGTATGGTCTGTATCTCTTCCGCTTCTTCCCTGTTCTCCATCCTTTTGTGCCACTGTGCGTTGTCTGGATCTCTTCTTCTGACTGATTTTCAGCTATTCTTTATTTGCTCTTATCTATGTATTAAGTGCTTAATTTCTGATATTGTATCTTTCAATTCTAGAGTTACTGTATGTTATTTCTTATATTTTCCAGTTCTTTACCAGTATTCTGAAACTTGTCTTGTAACTCCTTGAACATAGTAATGAGCATAGTTATTTTAAAATCTGTGAAATTCAGTATCTGGAGTCTGTAGTTCTGTTTATTTTGTTGCTTCTGTTGGTTCTCCCTCATGTGATCTTACTTCTTTGTGTGTCTAGTTATTTTTTGTGTGTGTGCCAGACATTATATTTGCAAAACTGTTGGTAGAAATGTGTAAAGTTTAGGATGTTGTCATCATCTTCCATAGGGGATTTACATTTGTTTCTACCAGATGCTTTGGGGCACTAGCAGTGTAGGATCACCTTAATTTACATTCAGAGATTGAAATAATCTAAGACAGGATACATTTTCTGCAGTTTGATCTGCCTGCTTGCAGTTTACTCTTACTCCTAGGGTTCTAATCCCAAGTTTGGAGATTCGTGTCCTTGAAAGACCCTTGAACTCCAACGTTTGTTCCCTTAGCACTGTGTCAAAAACATTGCCCTGTCTGTCAGAGGGACATACCCTTAGAGGGAAAAGCTTTCCCAGTTTGGGGAGAGAGGTGAGGTGGCAGGTTTCCTTTATCATCTTCTAAATCTTGACCCAGTAATTTTTCATTATTTGCTAGGGCTTCTTGCTTTGAGGCAGTTTTTTAAAAACAAGTGTTCTGTTGAGTTTTCCTATTCCTTGTTAGAAGGTTGGTCCAGATTACCTAGTTTACTGTTTGTTACAGGATTTTCTCAAAAGTAGAATTTGACTGTGTAAAGTGAAATATGTTACTTGTTTCCTTTTCCCTTTTTTGGTCTTGTTATTTGAATCCTGGACCAATAGGAGTTTACTGTATGTGGGTCAAATTAGTGGAAATGAAATTAGAATTTTCAGTCCTTCATTCTTTTTACTTTTCAAAGTTTTAAACATTTGTCTGCGATAGTTTTATTACTTTGGAATGGGGGAAAAGCCTTTAAAATTTGTTTTTTTGTTTTTTATTTATTACAACTTTGTTTCATACTTGTCTGCTACCCTCATTAAACCATCAGTAAGGATTTTTATATTGGCCTTTTGCAGTAGAAACCCAATAGATCTTAAATAAATGAGGCTCTTAAATAAATAATTGGACAAATGAATTAAACTTTAAAAATATATTTTATTCTTTAATTTACCTTCATTTAGTAGATTAGTTGTTGCATTTAATTTTTCTCAGTATGTATCCTTAACATATAATGGCCAGACTCCCAAACTCTTTACTTGTAAGAGCAGATATATGGATTCAGAGTTTATATGAAGTCAAGAACTGTGTGTTAACACATTTAAGAGTAGATAGTAAAAATTGGTAATATAAATGTTAGCAAAGAGAAACTATAAATCCCACAATATACCAAGAATAGAAATGTTTGAAAGAAGATATCTGCTGATGTATGTGGATAAAGTGTCATATTCTAAGGTGTTATTCAATAACAAATTCTTAATAAGTCATATTAAAGCTGATTTAACTTGGATAAATGTATAAGGCTTCTCCAGTGATATATGGTAACCTAACCATTTGATATTAACCTGTGTAGTTACTAGGAGCAACATACCTAAGTAGAGATCATATTAATTTTGTGAAGGATAATGCAGTCATGTCCCAAGATACAGCCCTTTGGGTTAGAAAAATTTGACTTTACAAGGAGTTTCATGTAGTGACTGCTTTGAGTGATTTTGTACCTTGCTAGTCACCAAGCCGCTGACACTTGAGATGAGCCATTGTTTGGTGGTCATTTGCGTGGTTTTATAATGTAGTTGGTCAAGAATTGCCTTAGGGAGAACAGAGTGCCAGATTTACTAGTTTATTATCATTGATAATCTTTCTATGTCCTCTAATGTATTATTTTAATTGGCTTCTTTTAGGGCTTTTTGCATAATAGATGAATTACACTATGAGTGTACTCTTAAGTGTCCAGTATGTAATACCAAAGAGGAGTTTAAGAACCATATGATAGGGGCTGGCCTGGTGGTGTAGTGGTTTAGTTTGCATGCTCTGGTTTGGCAGCCTAGGGTTTGTGGGTTTAGATCCTGGGCATGAACTTACACACCACTCATCAAGCCACGCTATTGTGGTGTCCCACATAGAAAATAGAAGAACACTGGTACAGTTGTTAGCTCAGGGACAGTCTTCCTCAAGCAAAAAGGAAGATTGGCAATGGATGTTAGCTCAGGGCCAATCTTCCTCACAAAAAAAAAAACGGATCCATATGATAGGACAATTCATAAAGGAAAATGTTTTCTTAGGTTCTGTTAACACTAATTAATGATACTAAGTAAGCATGGGCATGTTAGTTGGATTTGGTGATGTTTTATGTAAGTGGGTGTTAGGATTGGTGCTCAGGAATGCGTAAAAGTCTTTCCCGTTAAAAATTAAATTTAAAGTAGTTATAATTGAAACTTGATACTTATCTGTTTTTAGGAACAAATTTCACTTGTGAAGCAGGCGAATGATGTGGTTTGGAAAAAGTTTTCTTAGTATTCTGCTTTTAACTTTTATGAAGTGGACATGTGAATTTATTTTAATTTCCCATTTTTCTTGATATTGAAGTAAAATATCAATCAATAGCACATTATGTTATAAAACTGATATCTTTTTTTCTCCCTAATACAGAGGCTCCACCATGAGACGCGGTGGATGGAGAAGGCGTGCTGAAAATGATGGCTGGGAAAAATGGGTGTGTTTTAAAAGAATAAAAATAGTTATATTGAACTGTCTAGGTATTTTTCATTCTTCTTTTAGTTTATAATGTGGTATAAGGCATTTTCTAAATTGTACATTACTTTACACACCAACTCTTTGAGTTTTCACAATGTATTGAAAGCTTGAACTTTAACCCCTAAACTTTACTCTCAGAAATTTTATCCTGAGTAAATATCCTAGTGCACAAAATTTGTTGCATGATAATTTCATTGCAGCATTGCTAATAATACTGAAAAACAGGAAAACACAGATATCCAATGATAATAGATTGGTTCAGTAAATTTTATAGTGGAACACTGTGCAAACATTATTTAGCTTTATATTTCTTAACTGGCAAGATGGCCTTGACGAAAAGGCTGTGTTATAAAGGAGTATTATGTTTGATCGTATTTTCGTAAAACCTCTGTGCTCTGAGGCATAGAAAGAAACTTTGAAAATAAGATCCCCAAATGTTAACCATGAGATCGTAGCTAATTAAAATTTTCTTCTTTATATTTTCCTGTTTTCTGAAAGAAATTTTTTTGACAGCGAGCATGTAGTATTTGAATAATCAAAAACAAGTCGTTTCCATTTTGGAAAAAATCTGTACCACTTCTGGACACTTAAAGCATTTTAAAGACTTAAATCAATTAAGCTTAAGTATTTTAATCTTCAAGAAAATTGTACCTGAATTCATAGGTTTGTAAAGGTCTTTAGCAAAAATAATAACATTTTTATATTCTTTTTAGGTTTGATGTTATCTAGTGAAAATTAGTCCTACTATCAATTGATTGATTAGATCCAAAAATAGCCACTGAATCATTTGTTGTATTCTTATCTACATGTATGGAGAACTGTACTGGTTTGTCAAACTACTTCATTTTACTTGAAGTTACTAATTTAAGCTTCCTTCTGCCTTCCACAGAAAATAGTGGAAGGCAGTCTAAAATACATGCTGATTAACCAGTTGTCAAATTTTTAATTGGTTTAAACTTTGGTTTAACTTTCACTTGATTTTGTAGTAAGAACAATATTTTGTAGCATTAAACTTATTTTTGACGTTTTCTTTTTTAAAGTAGCTCTCAGCATTTATAAGAATGTGATAAATTATTAAAAATTGAGTTGACAGAGGGAAAAGTAAAAATCTTCCTTGACCTGCCTGTTTTATTATTGTTTTGTCTTATGGTTCATGTTTATAATTATGTCATGTCATCATCATACTTTGGTCACTAGCACAGAGTAAGGTCCTTTTAATTATTTATTTTTTAAATATAAGTTTCTTTAAAAAAAAGAGAGAGAGGAAGAAAATATGGCTTTTGTGATTAGTTTGTCTTTTCTTTAATTCTAGGGTGGGTATATGGCTGCCAAGGTCCAGAAATTGGAGGAACAGTTTCGATCAGATGCTACTATGCAGAAGGATGGGACGTCATCTACAATTTTTAGTGGAGTTGCCATCTATGTTAATGGATATACAGGTTGAGTACTTTTTACTTTCTAGGTACCCTGTTGACATGTATTCTTACTAGGATTGAGGGAGATTTATTTTAAATTGTTTTTAATTATTTATCTTGTATATAAAAAAGATGAAATCCTCTGCTTAGATACCCTTTCTTCACTTTTCCTTTCCATCCCGCCTGTACCTGCCATTGTCTTTTTCATTTTAATTTTTATCAAAGTCCATAGTTTTAAAAAGTCAAATGAAGTTTAGCATGAGAAACAGTAGTCCTCCTGCTTACCCAGCTGATTGGAAGGTCATCACACATGTGTGGGGCTTGTAACCTGTGAGCTTCAAAATAGGAGGATCCGGTAGAGCCACTGCATTGGTGCATCTCCCCTGTAATTATCCATAGGTCTTTCTGAGCTGGTGGAGGAGGATATGTGTGTCAAATTTCCCAAAATCTTGCTTAGAGAAGGATATAAACCTAGCTGCCAGCATTTTGGTTGCCAAGGGGAAGGAAAGGGCCAGAATTCTTGCAGTTAAGAAAGGAGGATTTCATTTAATCTCCCTGTTTTTCTTTTTCGTCCCCTACACCTTCTCTCCTCCTGCCAGGCCTGTTGTCATTGAGTCCAGTATCTGGAAAGGACAGGATAGTCTTTCTTCCTTACAGGTAGGGGAGGAGATGTGGAATTCTAATTTGTCTCTTACTCGGAATTTCAACCATGAACTTCCTGTTTTTTGACTTATCCGCACACTCACTGTTGGAGGTGCCCACTGCCTTTATTTCATGAGTTTCTCTGGTTTCATTGGCACCAGCAGCCTCTTCTGGGCTTCCACATAGCCAGCTTAGGTTTTGCCTTTCTCTCATCTGCAAATCAGTTACCACTTGACTGTTGTCTATCAGATTTGACTGCTAAAGTTTTGTTTTCAATCTCTTAAGAATTCCTCTCCTCTTAAGATCATTTTAGTGTACTTTTCGAAGTGAACGGCTGTAAATATTTCCCTCTGCACTTCTCAGCTGGCTGATACCTGCTTATCTTTAAGGTCTCTCTTTATACATCACTTCGTCTTGATTGTCTGATTGTCTTCCTGCTGGTGTAGGCAACTTTTCATGCTCCTATGGTGCTATGGTTCCTTGTATTTATACATATTTTAGCATTTATTAGATCTTACTGTGTTTATCTATTTACTAGACAAAAGCAAGAGCTACATTTTCACGTTTTCATTACTGTTGTATCCTTGGTGCTTCTGTAGTGACTGGGTGTAAGCACTCAGGAAATAGTTGTTGAATTAAAGTTAAATTTTAATTAACTGATATGTTTCCTGGTTGTGTTTTATCAGGCATCATTGATAATGAATTTAGTCTAAGAATATTATCTCAGAATGAATGCTGGTGCAGCTTTGGGAAAGTTCACGTGCACCTTTTCTACTTAGGTATGCTGGAACATTCTAGATCCACAGTTTCCAGAGATGCATTATAAAAGATTAAAAATGTTAATAAAAAGATAAACATTGCTTGTTACATTAGCCAGTTATGGAAGTCCCCAGTTCACAGGGGCACCCTTATTCACATAAGAGGAAGAAAAAGGAAAATCCCTAAAGGAAATACGGATAATAATACAATTTTTACTCTTGTTATTGTTAGGATTACCTTATAATTCTACAAGTAAAGTTTCATTATGTTGAATTTCATAGGGACATGCAAATAGTAGTGATAAAATTGTTTAACAAAATTTTCAGTTTTTCTGACTAGATAGAATCAACAACCTCTATATAATGAATTACCACGCAAAGAATAGTGCTTTAGATGTAGGAAGACAAGTAGGGAGTGCTGTTTTATTGTTGATTTTTAATCTTGTTCCCTGCAGACTTTAACTAATATTCCAGTTTTCTTGATTCCTTCAAAGCTCCCAATTCTACCGTCTGCTCTTTTCCTTGGTAACTCCCATCCCTTCCAGCCCAATTAGCATTGAACTTGAGCTTAGAGATAAGATCCCCCATTTTTTGGATACTCTGCCTCTGTCAACCCATTCTCTCTTCCCTTTTTTCCCCTAAAAAAGCATCTTTTCCCCTCCTAAGGTTAACTTCTTTGCCTTCTATCCTATTTTTTAAATTAAAAATGTTTTTTGAGATAATTGTAGATTCACATGCACTTATAAGAAATAATACAGAGAGATATCATGAACCTTTACCCATTTTCTCCCAGTGGTACTATCTTATAAACCATAGTACAGTATCAACTAGGAAATTGACATGGACACAGTCAAGATACAGAACACTTCTGCACCACAAGGATCCTTCATGCTGCCCTTTTATAGCCATACCTACTTCCCTTCTGCTCTCAGTCCCCTCTTAACCCGTGGCAACTTCTAATCTGGTCTCCATCTTTATACTTTTTTCATTTCAAGAATGTAACGTAGGGGCTGGCCCTGTGGCCATGTGGTTAAGTTTGCATGCTCTGCTTTGGAGGGCCCAGGGTTTGCCAGTTTGGCTCCTAGATTCAGACCTACACACCACTCATCAGGCCATGCTGAGGCGGTGTCCCACATAGAAGAACTAGAATAACTTACAACTAGGATGTGCAAGTATGTATTGGGGCTTTGGGGAGGGAAAAAAAAGAAGAAGATTGGTTAAATTCCCTCACCCCTCCCTCCCCCAAATAAAGTTAGATAAATAGAACATACAGTATATAACCTTTTGGGATTGACTTTTTGTTACTTAGCATAATATTCTGGAGATTCATCCAAATTGTGTTTATCAATAGTGTTTTCCTTTTTATTGCTGAGTTGTATTCCATTGTATGGATGTTCCACAGTTTGTTAACCATTGACCTATTTAAGAACATCTGTATTATTTCCTGGTTTTGGCTATGAACGTTTGTGTGCAAGCTTGTGCGTGAACATAAGAGTGTAGTTGCTGGGTCACAGGGTAGTTGGGTGTTTAGTTTTTTTAAGAAACTGCCAAACATTTTCCCAAGTGGCTGATTCCCACTCTCAGTTTATAAGTGATCCAGTTTCTCCGCATCCTTGTCAACATTTAGTGTTTTTAAGTTTTAAAATAAGCGTGTAGAGATATCTCATTGTGGTTTTAATTTGCATTCCTATTTCTCCACATGCTCAGCAGCATTTGGTAAGGACAGGTTTTTATTTGTTTGTTTTTTAATTAATTTAGATATTCTGGTAGATGTGTAGTGGTATCTCATTGTGGTTTTCATTTGCATTTGCCTCGTGGCTAATGATGCTGAATATCCTTCATGTGTTCATTTGCTGCCTGTAAATCCTCCTCAGTGAAATGTCTGTACATGTTTTCTGCCCATTTTCTAATTGGATTGTTTGTTTTTTTACTGTTGAGTTTTGGGAGTTCTTTATATATTGTAGATACTCCTCCTTTGTCAGATATGTGGTTTGCAGATATTTTCTCCCAGTCTGTAGTTTGTCTTTCATCCTCTTCACATGGTCTTTTGCAGAGCGAAAGTTTTAATTTTGAGAGATCCACTTTGTCGATCTTTCCTTTTATGGGTTGTGCTTTCCGCTCAAAAGTCTTTGCTTAGTACTAGATCCCAAAGATATTCTTCTTTTTTTTTCCTAAAAATTTCATAGTTTTATGTTTTAATTTAAGTTCATGATCCATTTTGAGGTTTTTTTCAGTGGCCGGTGGATATCCCGTAGCTCTACCACCATTTGTTGAAAAAGCTATCCTTCCTCCATTGGATTACTTTTGGTCTTTCTTCAAAAATCAGTTGGGTATATGTGGGTGGGTGTCTTTATGGGTTCTCTGTTCTATTGCATTGGTGTATCTGTCTATCTCTTCACCAGTACCACATGGTCTTGATTACCGTACCTGTATATACGTAAGACTTAATATCAGGTAGAGTGATTATTTCCACTTTATTCTTTTTTGTCAAGATTGTTTTAGCTATTCTAGGGCCTGTGGCTTTCCATATAAATTTTAGAATAAGCTTGTCTGTGTCTACAAAATAAATTACCTTGCCGGGATTTTGATAGGAATTACATGAAACCTATAGATTAATTTAGGGAGAATTGACATCTTTATTATGTTGAGTTTTCCAGTCTATGGTCCTTCTATCCCATTTTACTCTACTTTAGTTGATGGAACAAATGTATTTTGTATGCTGCTTGTGTTTTGGGAACTGTGTTTGAGCAGAGATGGTGGTTGATGGAGAATGTGGATTTTGTGAAGAATGAATAATCTTGTTAGACATGAACAGAAGGTGCCAACACAGAAGAGAAGTAATTGCCTTTGAGAGTTAGAGTGAATTCTTCATAGAGGAATTGACGTTTTTAGCTGGGTCTTGGATAAATAGTCGTTTTCAAGATGAAAGTGGGTAAAGGCGTTCTTATCCTAATCCTTATGTACATTTTTACCTGTACATTCTCTAATTTTGGTTAACAGGCTTAGTCTGTTATTTTAGGTTTTTTCTTTGTACTTTGTTTCTGTGCTGCTGTTTGTGCTTTTGCCTCTGATGAAAAACTCCTTTTGTCACTTCTGTGAACTGGAATTATATTTATCTATTAAGACTTATATCAAATTATATTTGCCTCCTTCCCTGTCTGAGCTGGTCCATAGTACTTAAATTTCATAGCATTATTGCTGGAAATATCTATTTTAATACTTGAGTTTTATCTTGTATTTTTATGTCTTATTTATGTTTTAAGTTTTTTGGAGTCAGAAAGCCCGTTTTGTTTAGTAGCCCCTATCCAAACGTGGGTCAGAGATAACACCTTAAATTTGCTGATCCTTCTGCTTTCCCCAGGTCTTCGTCATTCAGATCTCTGCTCAAGTGTTACCTCCTCCAAGAGACTTTCCCTGATCACTCGTATAAAATAGGTACCTTTCCCTCCGATTGTTTTCTCACCCCTTATCCAGCTTCATTTCTCTTCATAGGATTTATTTGTACCTGAACTGGTATTATCTGAGTTATTTTCTCTCTGCTCAGTGAAATAGAAGTACCATGGAGCACAGATAGGAGTCTTATTCGTTGCTGCATTGCAAGGGCCTAGAACCTTGCCTGGCACATGTAAGATGTGCAATAAGTATTAGTTGAGTGAATGAATACAGTATTTTGTATTTGTACATCAGAATGTTAAAATAACTTCACTCATGTGCTAATTCAACTCAGTCTTCTTAAGTCTATAGCTTTTAATCGAGAAACAGGCCACATTTCAGGCTTGCTGAATTGTAATCTCTGGGAGATGGGCCCAGGGCATGTTTATTTTGGTGAAAGTTCTGCAGTTGAGCTGGTGCTCAAATCTGGTCAACTATAATTGCACTCTTCTGTGGAATGGGATCAGGACAGTTAATATGGAAAGAGGTGTTCTGGTTATTTTCTACTTTTTTCAAAATGTGGATAACAAACCAGGTCCAGTGACATTGGCACTGCTGATGTTTGTGAAATAGCATGTGGGCAGGCAAGTACTTTGACCTGGTTGCAGAATTAAACAAGGGAATATGCAAGTATAACAGACGTGCATTTCTGGTGTTAGGGATTTGTTTGAAGACTTGAAAACCTTACGTTCGTGTTTTCTGAGCCTATGAATGTGGTGGTTTAGGAAAAGAGTTCATTTAATGCTGACAGATCTCAGTTTTTTGAAATAGATGGCTTTCAGGAATTATTTTGTGTGAATATATACGTATCTCCTTCCATTTCCTGTGAGGCTCTGATCTTGTAAAATAGGGGTGTGGGACTTTAGCCTCCAATGTGGGAGAGACTTATGCCACCTGCTGTAGTTTTGCTGGTGTCTAATAAGTGTTTGTACCTGTTAGGTACTCAAAAATGTGTTCTCTAGGCTTTTGAAACTTTCTTCAGTTTTGTTTGGTTGGATGTATGTGGCTTTTAGTTGATTGCGGTAAGTCTGAGGGAGTTAGGGAGGAAGAGTCAAGAGAGTATGCATGGCTACTGGAGAAAGAGTAATGGATGGGTCGGGGGCTGGCCCCGTGGCTGGCTTAGTGGTTAAAGTTTGGCATGCTCTGCTTCAGCGGCCTGGGTTCACCGGTTTGGATCCCAGGTGTGAACCTACACTACTCGTTGGCCATGCTGTGGGGGCGACCCACATGCAAAGTAGAGGAAGATTGGCACAGATGTTAGCTCAGGGCTAATTTTCCTCAGCAAAAAAAAAGAAAAAAAGAGTAATGGATGGAGTCAGAAGACAAAAGAGTCTGCACAATAGTTATGTAAGATTATGAACAAGTCACTTAATTTGTTTCTATTTCTTCATCAGTAACTATACTAAATTATCTTTTCTAACTTATAGGACTGTGAGATTCAAATGAAATAAAAAAATAATGAAGGATATTACTACTGTAGGACCAAAGGGGACATAAGCAGCCATTTGGCTTGCTTCTTTCTACTGTGTATGTAGCACAACCCACATTTAATCAAGTTCTTTGGATATACAGAATGAAATGATGCACATGATAAATATTTTCTCAATAAAGATCTATCAAAGAAAGCTTTTGTACAAAATTTAAAAATTTTGTTTGTAGAACTTGTTTTAACCTGATGAGCAAGACTCTTTTTACAAGCTGTGCCTAAAGACCTGAAAGTGGTCTTCATGCGCTGTTTTGGTGTGATTTAATGGTATTTGCAGCGGTTTGGAATTTCACTTGCAGAGCTTTAGGTGTAAATTGTGGTCCTCTGTTTGACATATGCCTTTTACTTTTACTATGTTTAATTGTCTATTATGGTTGGTTTTAGTTTATCCTCAAATTTTGTTGCATATAGAATATTCTCAAAGAATGTTCTGTAACATTAATAGTAGTAGTATTGTGGAATATAATTTTAAACTTTGATTCAGAAGATCCTTTAGTATCCTAGAGTGGCTTCATTGTCATTAAGACCACCCAGTATTATTTTGCATAAGAAGTTTTACCAAATAGCTTGAATGTTTAGAATGCCAGAAAGCCTTTTATTGCAGTAGCGTTGGTTCTTCAGACCCAACACGTTTATCCTTGTTAGTGCCATTTGCTACTAGCCAGCTTCTACAGAGAATTATCTGATTTACATTTTCTTTTTTTCCCAGTAGTCTAACTTAAAAATCAGATGGGACTAGCTAAACAATGATGAAAAAAAACAATGAGGAGAGAGGAACTAGCTCTGGTGTCTCAAAACCTATTATAGGATGCTATATAAGCAATTAAAACTTTGTGTAACTCGTATAAGAAGAGGCAGATATGTGGTTTAGAGTAGCTTAGAAATAAATTCAATGTATATAAATTTGGTATGTAAATTAGATATCATCTGTATACATATATGTGTGTTTGTTATAAATTAAATGAGTTAATATTTATAAAACACTTAGAACAGCCTAGCGTGTCAGCACTACGTTAAATATTTTAAGTTATAAAGGGGTTTGCCACAGATCAATAGGGGAAAGGGTAAGATTATTCAGTATAATTTATTGCAACAAATTTGATGACTGGGAGAAAGCTTGTATATCAAAATAATAGGAAATAAAACACTAACATCCCAAAAGATTAAAAGGCAGATTTCAGAAACAGTCTATTTCAGGAGATAGACTTGGGTAACAAATGTGGAAGTAGGTTCAAGTTCACTAATAGACAAATGCATAGTGAAATAATATAGACCTTTTGCAAAGTTTATTTATTTTTAAAAATTATTATGTGATTATACCTAATATAGGCATGGATGGATGAAATAGCCACTTCGTTCGTTGCTGGAGAGAATGAGTTGGTACACTTGCTTTGCAAAGTGGCAGTATATGAAAATATGAAGAGGCTTTAATATGCCTATAGCCTTCAACTCAGTCTTCTAAGAGTCTATTCTAAGGCAGTAAGCTTAATCGGCCCCTTGGTATAAGGTTGATATAAAAGATAATCTTATCACATTGTTTTGTTTAAAAGCCAAGCATTGTATGAGAACAGAAGTTTAGTTATAAATTATACCATCTACAGGGTGACTTAAAACAATTAAAAAGATAACTGGATAATTTCTAATAATACTAAAAAATTTTTGGTGAATGAAAAAGCATAGGATGTAAAATGAAAACTAGGGGATAATTGAATTCTTAAAAAAGAAGAGCACAGGGAAAAAATGCTAGAAGCAAATATAGTGCTAACTTTTTTTGGGCATAGAACTATGAGTGATGTATTTTTTTCTATTTAATTTCCAGGTTTTTTTATTCTAGGCATGTTTTTACTAGAATAGAGAACAACTTTAAAATAATTCTGAACTTTAATATTATTTGTCTTGGGAAATGTGAAATTACATTAGAACCTTTGATTTTTTTTTTTTTGCTTTGAGGCTCAAGACATTGATGTAAAAATATGCTGTTGATAAGATAGGTTGTAGACATAAGGAAAACAAAATTACTTAGGTAAATTTTTCCAAATAGACTGTAGTGGATTATGTTTTTGTTCACCAAAATCTGCTTCCTCTCCCTGGGAGAGGATTATACTTCCTGCTTGTTGAAGTCAGGTTTGGCCATGTTCACAAAATGTGAGCAGAAGTGGTATTTATCACTTTGAGGATGAAGCTTTAAGAGCCAGTTTGTGCTTCATTACACCCTCTTTGCCATGGTGACTGGCAGTGTTGCTCCATCAGCTGCACCCTCAAGTAAAGATGACATGGAGCCACAGCTCCATGGACTGTTGGAGCATAGGATGGACATGTTGCGTGAGTGAAAAATAAACCTTTCTTACAAGTCACTGAGATATTGAGGTCATGTGTTACTGCAGCCAACCTACCCTACCCTCTCTGAGCAGTATCTGAAATGGTGGATAGGAGAAATATTTAAAACAAATACTATGTTTTGTTTAGGTTTCCTAAAGTGGTAATCTTTGGCTATCTTTCAGGTCAGGGCTTGGTGAACTTTTTCCGTAAAGGGCCAGAGCTTTGTGGGTCACGCACTCTATGGCAGCTACTCAGCTCTGCTGTTGTAGCCCCAAAGCAGTTGTAACAATATGGAAATGAATGAGAGTGAATTTGTTCTTGTAAAACCTTGTTTACAAAAACAGATGGGCCAGATTTGGCCCAAGGGCCTTAGTTTGCTGACCTTAGTTTTAGATGGCAGACTCATAGAGTCTTAGGTTTGGAAGGAATTTTAAATCAAGTTAATCACTGATTATGTGAGAAAATTCCTTCTTCAGTTTCCTTGAAGAATAGACAGGCCACGAGTCAGCCTCTTGAAATGACTCCAGTGATGGTCTGCTGTCTTGGGAGGCAAGCCAGTTCATTTTCAAACAGGTCTGATTGTTTTAGTGAGCTAATATCTGCATTCCTGTAACTTCTTTCCGCTGGTCCTGGTTCCTTCTCTAAGACTCCAGAGCATAAATTCAGAGCCTGTCCTCTGCTCTCAGTGGGATCTTCCTGCTAATCAAGCCACAGCTCTCCAAAGCTAGATTATTCCCAGTTCTTTGAGTGTGCTTTCAACCTTATGGCGCATCTTTCCCCAGCCACTAACAGCTTCGTTCCCCATCTTTCCTCAGCTTGTCTGAACATAAAAATCCTGCTTAGTTTTCAGGTTCAGCTCAAGCAAATGTTTGTCAGCTCTCTCTTCCCACAGAACTTTTTTTCTGGTATATTAGTCATTTTGTGTTAAAGATGCATTTGTGGAATTCTTCCTAAATTCTGAGTGGGCTGCTTGAAAATATGGGTACCAAGGATAGACTCATGATTAAATAAGGTTCCTATCTTCAAATATTAGAAGTAATGAGTGCTATTGGATGCCTGATTGAAACTTCTGGTTGTTTTGAATTGCTTATCACTTTGAATTCCAAAATGTCTTAAAGGTTTCACAGTCTTAAAATTATATGTTTTTAAGTATACTGAAAAAAGATAAATACTCAAATATGTTATTTACTAGAAGTGTTGTTTACCTTTTACTGTCAGGTTAAGTAGTTTTTACACAGACCTTGGAATATAACTTCTTTTAAATAGTTGTAAATATTAATAGTTCTAATGTGTGTGAATCAGGATATCCTCAATACTATACTCAAATGCAAAATGGTAGTAAGTGTATGTTATAAATTGAACTTGTGTCTTATATAATACTACTTTTATTATGGTGTTTTGGGGTCTCCTGTAACAGTTCATTTGAAATAAGGGTTCTGCTATTAAAAAAAGATGAAAATCACTGGTTTAAATGTCTCCATCTGTCTTTATGAAGGCGAAGCAGTTTCTTAATTCCTTTTTTATTTTAAAAGATTGGCACCTGAGCTAACATCTGTTGCCAATCTTTTTTTTTTTCTTCCTCCTTCTTCTTCTCCCCAAAGCCTCCAGTACATAGCTGTATATTCTAGTTGTAGGACCTTCTAGTTTGTGCTACGTGGTGGGACCCCGCCTCAGCATGGCTTGATGAGTGAGCGGTGCCATGTCTGCGCCCAGGATCCGAACCGGCGAAAACCTGGGCCGCCAAAATGGAGCATGTGAACTTAACGACTTGGCCACGGGGCCGGCCCCTCCTCATTCTTTCTTTTGGAGCTTTGTACATGACTGAAACATCAGGAAGTGCTTATTAGCCAGTAGGACTTGGTCTTGAGATCTGTAGAGGATTTGTCCTGCTTGATTTTTACTGTACTTCTCTAATGCAGTTGGTCAGGGTGTAGCATGCGTCAGATCAGAAATGGAATCAGGTCCTCTGAAGGGAGTCTGCCCTCTGTGGAGTGGAACTGTCCCACCCCTCTTCTGCCCTCTGTGTTTGAGTTAGCTGTTTTGAGGGAGAGGAGGTAGAGCTGAATAGAAACAGGAAGAGACATTTATTCAGCTTAGTCATCGAGACTTCTTGCTGTGTTGCTGTTGTGCCAGTTCTCCTACATCCTGAAATAGTGCAGTTGTTTAAAATAAAATGCAGAACCTTAATTTTCAGTTAGACTTTTCTCATTGAGGTGTTTTTTGACCAAGATTACTTTGTCTCTTGTATAAGTTAACCTTCCGCTTTCTTTGCTGAGTTGAGACACTGTGGAGGATAGGGTGAGAACAAAGTCCTGCGGCGCTCACCAGCCTCGCTGCAGGCGGACGTTGCCTTGAGTCAGTCCTCATTTGGGTACTGTACTTGCTGAGTTACTGCCGTTGTCCTTAGGAGAATATATTGTTTTAGGTTTGCAAAGCTTGCTTTCATGTGTAAGTTCCTTAAGTTGTACAGTCCTATTTGGTGAGAACTACAATGTACGTGAAAAGTATTTTCCTGTTGATCAGTTGTTTTTGATGGGTCTTAGTTTTGTCAAGAAAGGATATGTAGTAATAAGTGCACATAAAAAAGAAAGTATATGTTCAAACTATAAAATAACTTTTATAACCTATTTTTAGATTTATTAAAACTTGAAAATGTTGCTGTATTACGGTCCCTTTTTGTTTGAAATCGATCTGCTTTATAAAACCTCATTCAGGATGCTGAAGGAGCTAAGAATTTTGGCTTAAGAGGATGTGATGAGAAACCCTCATGGTTTCACTGTTGCTGAAATATTTTTAGTAAGTTTTCATGTAGCAAATTCCAGTTCTCCAATTAAAGTATCAAAAGTTTTTAAAAGTTTGGAAAAGTAAATTGAATGTGTGCTGATTCTAGGGTTAATAGGGAAATTTTTGTTTGCAAGTTGGATCCCTTTATTTTTATCGATCTTTTTCCTAAAACTTTTTTCTAAAGTGCAGAGTATAGATTTTCTTGTTAACTGAGATAGAAAGTTGGAGAGTGAGCATGGGATCAGAAATCAAGGCTTGGATTTTAATTTAATTCCATGTCTTTTTCACTTATTAGCTAATGCCACCTCTTCTTACACCTGTGTGATTTTAAGCTAATGTCCACAAGCATCTCTAAAATGGTACTAGTAATAATGTTTTATCAAGCTCTTACGATCATGGGTTTTGCAGAATTGAAAATAAAATGTGGATAAAATTACAAACGCAATAAAATTCAAGTTAATATTAACATGTGACTCGTATTGTTTTGCTGAAACTAAATTACTGCTCACAGTGTAGATGTGGTACTGACCGGTACATTGGCATGGCTGTCCAAATTTTGTTTTTGTTTTAATTATGGCAAATTGCACATAACATAAAATTTATCACTTGCACCATTTTTAAGTGTATAGTTAAGTACATATTCACCTTCTTGTGCAACCAGTCCCCAGAGCTTTTTCATCTTGCAAAACTGAAACTCAGTGCCCGTGAAATAACTCCTCATTTCCCTCTCCCCAGCCCCTAGCAAACACGATTCTACTTTTTGTTTCGATGAATTTGACTACTCTAGATACCTCAAAGAAGTAGAATCATTGAGTATTTGTCTTTGTGATTAGCTTACTTTACCTAGCTTACTGTGTTCACAGTTCATCCAGATTGTAGCAGGTATTAGAATTTGCTTCCTTTTTAAGGCTGAATAATATACCATTAGCATATGACATTTAAAGCAGTCCATGACAATAGCACCAGCACCTTCATAACAAAACCTGGGCACTGAAATCATGTGGCAGTGCTTAGTTATGAAATTGTTATCCAGATGATCCAAGAAATCTTGTTTTTTGGTAAGAATAGTGATGTGGGCTTGGCGAGCCAAGGAGTTGAAAGAAAGATTTCTTGGACTCTCAAGGTCTGGTAGTAATGCTCTTTTATTTAGAGAATAGCATGGGGAGAGGACTCATGGGCAGTGAAGAGCTGCAAGCATGGGGACAGGACCCATGGGCAGGGAGGGGCTGCAAGCATGGGGACAGGACCCATGGGCAGGGAAGAGCTGCAACATGGGGACAGGACCCATAGGCAGGGAGGGGCTGCACGCATGGGACAGGACCCATGGGCAGTGAAGAGCTGCAAGCATGGGGACAGGACCCATGGGCAGTGAGGGGCTGCAAGCATGGGGACAGGACCCATGGGCAGGGAGGGGCTGCATGCATGGGACAGAACCCATGGGCAGTGAAGAGATGTGGTTTGAGGGTAGGGCTAAATTTATAAGGCATAGGTTTGTGAGTTATTTTTTTACTAGACAAAGGAAAGATCATGTAAAAAAGTTGTTAAAGTGGTATCAGGGCAGGTGGGGTCTGGTTATCGTGTGGTCATATAACTTTGGATATGAGTCTGGTTGAATCAGGTCAGGACATCCTATACTTCCTGGAGGATGATCCAGACTGGCACGTAGGCCAGGATGCCTTGGGCTTCTCTCCCTGGGGCAGCCTTGATCCACATCAGATAGTATTGAAGTGAAATTAATAATATGACAGAGAACTTGTGATGTTGAATCTATACTGTTGAATTCCAGTATTGGAGTCACTTGGTGAAGATTAAGTGAGAGAAAGTTTGTGAAGGACCTGCCTGGAATAGGTGCTAAATTAATGTTTATTTCCTTTCCTTCGTTCTTTTTACCTGCTCATGGTTTTAAAGCAGTTCATGACAGTTTTAGTTTGCTCTACAAAAAGGTGGATGTTTTTTAAATAAAATTGACATACATTGGTGCTACTAGAATGGACACACACAGAAGTGTTTACTGACTATAGGAAAGAAATGTTTTCAAGTTTTGTTATATCATCCTGTGTAAAAATTTACCCTTGTTAAGAGCACTTACTCTGTATGACAAGTATCATGTATCTCTTTAAAAACATATTTTGTTTAATAGAATGGCTTAGGGAAGCTGGCAAGTAATCTTAAATTTCTGTATGAGATATTTAGGATTATTGCTAGTGAAAATGACTGCCAGATTGCTTTGTCATAGAGGAAATTTTCTGAGCATATTGCTAACATACCATGTTTTAAACCACCACTGCCTAACCTTGGTAGTGAAGCCACACATGAAAAGAATAGGTTAGTTACGTTTTTTCTTAATGTATCTTAGATAATCTGTGCTGATACTTTAATGGACAGTTTGGGAGTTGATGTAGGCAGTTGGAGATGTGTGATGATACACCCACACATTCATATACATAAATATATAATGCATATATATATAAATGATAATATTGCTTGTCGAGCGAATAATAGAAGACCCCTTAAATCTTTGCCTTCTACTCACAAATTTTGTTAGCATGTAACAGTATCAGTTATAGAACTTCCATTATAGAGGGTAAACTTATTGAGCCAGGGGTCTGGTAAAACACAACGTAAAAGATGGTTTGTTTTAACCAGGTCATCAAAGCACTGTTACTGACTTTTTGTTCTCTGTGATGATGGTATTTGATGTGATGGAACTACTTGTAATGGAAAATGAGGCAGTGATAAGTAGAGAATTTGTCTAGAAGCTAAATAGATTCATAATAGTTTAGTTCTGAAAGGAACCTTAGAGAGCATTTGCTCTGGTCATCCCATTTGACCTCTGACACGCTAAAACACAAAGGTAGTAGAAAACTTCTTCGAGTTACCCAACTAATTATGGCGGTACCAAACTGAACCCAGGACTTTGGATCTCCAGTTCACTGTGTTTTCCTTTATACCACATGCTTTTTATATTTGCCATAGTGGAGAAAATATTTGCTTTTAAGTACTTTCTGTTGCTTTAAACTTCTTGAATTTTGTACCTGTTATATGTAGAAGACATTGTAGTTTATTAGATAATGAAGATATGTGAATTGTTGATCTGCCTTTTCCAGTGTCTTGCTGATTTATCATTATGTATTTTTTCTCATTCACATTTTTCTGATTTAGTTCTTTTATCCATAAAATTGGATGGGATAAGACCTGCTTTGCTTTCCCCTCATAAACTTGTGAAATAGTCTTCAAATTTTGCTTGCTGAGATAATGATTTTAGTGAATAGAATTGTGCATTAGCTTTGGAAGGGATCTTAAATAGCATCTGGTCTAGCCTCTCATTTTGTAAATGAGGAATTACGTGAGATGAGTCAGCTGCCCAACCTGTCATGACTTTTCAGTGTCAACCTGCAGTTGAAAACCAGGCCTCTCGAGGCTTGCAGCATGTTAAAGTTGATCAAGTATGAGTTTCGGGAAACACAAACCTGGCCCTGAATTGCAACTATCCCACCAGTTGTGCGTGACTTTGGAAAGTTATGTATCTTAATCTCTCCAATCTTTGATTTGTTTTTCTGTAAATTAATCTGCCTAAAATTAATGCTATTTAAGAAACTTTATTATGTGCATTAATGAGTAATAATCTGCTTGTTTAAAAATTTAGCAGAACTTTAAGGAAATAATTCACTTGGCACATGTTCCTTAAAAAAATCTTTTGTTAGAACCAATACTATTTTTTTTCTTCTGGTAAAGTCATCTGCGGGAACTGCTAAAAGCCTCAGAGACACTCTCTTTTATTTAAAGCATCTTCACCAAAATGTCAGTGGTAATTTGTGGTGATGATTTTTTGTTGGTGATTAAATTGCCTGTTTTATACTCTACTGTATTTATTTTTTATTTATTTTTTCTTTTTTTAAAATTTTGTGTCTGTCATTTTTTTTTTTTGCTCAGCATAATGCACTTGAGGTTTATTTATTTATTTATTTTTATTTATTTTTTTTGAGGAAGATTAGCCCTAAGCTCACATCTGCTTCCAATCCTCCTCTTTTTGCTGAGGAAGACTAGCCCCGAGCTAACATCCATGCCCATCTTCCTCTGCTTTATATGAGGGATGCTTACCACAGCATGGCTTGCCAAGCGGTGCCATGTCCGCACCTGGGATCCGAACTGGTGAACCCCAGGCCGCCAAAGCGGAAGGTGGGCACTTAACCGTTGTACCACTGGGCCAGCCCCTATACTCTACTGTATTTAAAAGTAATATGTACGATGAAGATGTATATTGGAAGTTGAGGGGTGTTGATTTTATGTACTATTTGAATTGGTCCAGTTGGTTTAACTTGGTTCAGCTTGTTTATACCACTTTTGGAAATGAAATGGTTATTAGATATCTAAAAGCTCTTTTAGTTCTGACAGTCCCCTAGGGTATAACATCACCTGTAAAGATTTGGAGGATAGAATTTTCCTGAATGTATTTTTGTTTGATTTTTCATTTTATCTTATTCTTGCTAGTGTATAAAGAACATTCTTGAAGGAAAAGGAACTGAAGGGTGGGCAACAGGAGGAAAGATTTGTAGGTGGGATTATGGATTGAAAAAATTTAATGATTTATAGGTAGACAGCAGCTTCAGCCCTGGAGTTCCTTCCTTCCTGCTTTGAGATAAGAGATGGTGGTATTAATAATAATAATACTGATAATAGCTGATGCATATTTCTTACTATGTGCATGGCACTTTTCTTAGCAATTTATAGGTTTTATCTCTTAGAATCCCACAGCAGCCCTCTGAGGCACTGTTATTATCCCCTGTTTACATATGAGAAAATTGAGGCCCTAGGAAGTTAAGTAACTTGCCTGAGGTACACACCACTAGCAAGTGCTATTTGAACCCAGTCAGTCTCACTTTGGTGTGTCTGCTATATGACCTACTTTGTGAGTGATTGAATAAATGTTTTGAGAATTGAGGTTTTACTACTAGTTGCACTCCACCTCTGCTAGAACTCTAGGCAGGAGTCTGTGATGCATTGGGCATATCAGTTAATTCAACATGTATTTACTGAGCATCTGCTTTGTCCCAGAATATGGAAGTGAATAAGGTAGACCAGGTTCCTGCTCTCATGCACATGTTCTGGGGGGGGAAATCTGACAGTAAACTAGTAAACAAATAGACAAGATAATTTCAGCTTGTTGCCAGTACTCTAAAGAATCAACTGTAAAAATTAGCTGGTGTTAATTTTATGTAGATTGCAGGGATGGGGTCCTTTGTGTGTGTCACACAAAGCTTAGCATCATACAGATTTCATGGTATTGGATACTATCTCCCACACATTTTTCTAATTAGCCCACATCTGCTGAATTAAAGAAGAGTGTTAAATACAAGAATGAATTTATGTAAAACTTCAGAGCTATTGTTTGTATTCTTTTGAACTTGTAATGTTGAAGTATGCTGTGCTGCTGAAGAAATAGAGCCAGAAAGAAAGACTGTTTTTGAAATTTCAAGAAACAATCAAAATGAGGGCAGCCAGCAGCCACCATGCATGCCAGGCTGGTTGCTGATGGGGTGGTTCCTGGCTGCTGTCCATAGTGCACTTTTGGCTGTTGTTTTTGTTTGAAAGTTAGGGTAACCATGTGTCAGCATATGTCTTGTCTTCATCCACCATTTCTTGTAGGGTCTATGGCAGGAGCCTCAAGTCGTATATATTACTTGAAAGGAGTTCTGATGTCATCATAGTTTATAAAAACGGTTTTTGTATTGAGTGCTTATGTGCCAGACTTATTTCTTCATTACAGCCTTATTTGTTTATTTGTAAAGAGAGGAGAAAGCTTAAAGGAGTTAAGTGCTTCTCCCAAGTTACACAGTAAAGAGCATTAAAGCCAAGATTAAACCCAGGTCGGTCTGACGCCATAGTCTATCTTACCTTTTGACTAGATTGGTTTTCAAGGTCTACTTCACACTGAAGAATATACGAGAGTTTTCAGAATTGAACTTCAGGGAGCCCCCTTAACTTGATCCAGTAGAAGGACAATGAACTCTCCAGGTTTTCCAGTTCCAAATTTCCACAGTAATTAGATTTTTTTTTAGGGGAGAGGGGAGGAAGATTGGCCCTAAGCTAACACATGGCTTGCTGAGCTGTGTGAGGGGCGCTCCTGGAATCTGAACCCATGAGCCCCAGGCCGCCAAAGCGGAGTGTGTGAACTTAATCCCTCCGCCACCAGGCCAGCCCCACAGTAATTAGATTTTAAAGAGCAACTAAGAGGGGAGAGTGTGTGTATGCAAAGGTAATCTGTTCCTGACAGTCTGCTGTTTTCTGTTTAAATCATTTAATACATTTAGAATTGGTTTAGGAAAGTTGTAGATTAACCTGTAAAAAATTTTTTACACTTCTGTGCTTTTTATTGGATTTGGTATTTGTCGGTATATTGCATTTTATCTGTCCTTTTCTTTGGTACTTCCATTGTTTTTTTATAAGGTCAGCCAAATTCTTTAATCTTAGGAAAAGAAAGTAAATTTTTATAGATTCCTGACTGGCTGTTTAATTTCCGCTATTTTACATTAAATCATTGTGATCCTTTAGTTTAATTTTTGTGATCCCTAACCCGTGAAAACCTTCTATTATGTCTTTTGAATTAATTTTATTTAAAAGTTGTTTTCATTTCTCTTTCTACTGCACTGTTCACTTTGGTAGCCACTATCCACATGTGTTAAGCACTTGAAATGTGGCTAAAGTAGATGTGTTTTAAATGTCAAGTACACTGGAGTCTGGAGATGTAGTATGAACAAAAGAATATGAAATATCCCAATTTTTTGTATTGATAACATGTTGAAATGATATTTTGGATCTGTTGGATTAAATAAATGTTACTAAAATTAATTTCACCTTTTCATTATTTTTAATGAGATTACTAGAAAATTTTAAATTATATATGTGGCTTGCCTTTGTGGTTCGCATAATATTTCTATTGGGCGGTGGCGGTATGTGCAACGAGTTGCTTTATATGAATTCTACCCTATGAGAATTTACCAAGAATTAGTCAAACCTGGCATATCTATATGTGCTTTGTTGGGTTTTTTTCCTTCTTCTAAAGACTTAAACTCACCTAGTTAGAAAGTGTTTACTTAAATACTTGGACCTGTGTTGCCTGGGCTTAAGGAAAAGCTGTTGCTTGAATAACAAAGTAGATACATCAGCCTCCTGTGACACGCTTCCCCCCAGGGTGCAGCTGCTGCTAGGGGAGGTGTGATTTAGAGCTTTCCTTTGGATAACAGGTGAAAAAATAGAAAAGCTATTGAAAATAATTATTTTAATGTGATGCTAGTAATGCTGATCATGGCATAACTTGAGTGAGTCAGACATTTCTTTTTAGGGGAAAGCAAAAACCACATTGATTCTTGTTTAAGATATTTTTATAGTTTAAGAAAAAATAATTTGATACAAAAGTGAAAAAATGATTCTTGGTCTGCAGTGTTTCTTTTTGGTATTGGTGAACTTTATTTTTTGTCTTTGGTACAAGTTCATATTAGGAAACTGAGATTACTTTACCCTTTCTTATATTTTCTTAAATAAAAAGTAAAATCAGGCTTCATAGAGGTAACATCTGTCAATAAGCCCTGTGGTAAGTCTGCTTATAGTAAGTCTGAGCAGTTTATCTAATGCTGTATTACTAATACTGTATTACTCGAAGGGAGCTGTAGGATTAACTGGAGTCTCTGTAAACTGATCAATAAACGAGTATATGTTTGTTAGTTTTTTCTAACATAAGATACCAGTATCAAGGTCATATATCTAAATGTGGTCAAAGTTGAAAAATATTTGCTCTCTTATTAGTATTTGATTCATTACTTGAGGTCCCTGTTTCCTCTTCTAGGCATCTCTTAGCAGTAGACGTTTTTGTGTGGTTGGCTGTCTCTAGCAGCCAGGGGAGAAGGATGTACTAAGACAAACAGCTTCATCACTTTGAGTTTTACCTTGGAACCTTGTTTACTGGCAACACAGCCGTGGAAAAAGTGAACCAATAATACATCTTTAAATTGGCCTGTTTAAGGCATTATTCAGCTAGGGCTCTATTTTGTTATATATAAAACTCTTAATGTATTTTAATACTAATTTTACAGATCCTTCTGCTGAGGAATTGAGAAAGCTAATGATGTTGCATGGAGGCCAATACCACGTGTATTATTCCAGATCGAAAACAACACACATTATTGCCACAAATCTTCCTAATGCCAAAATTAAAGAATTAAAGGGGGAAAAAGTAATTCGACCAGAATGGATTGTGGAAAGGTAAGTTTAATTTTTAATTAAATTAGTAAGTTTTAAAAGTTGAAATACTTTTTATTTCTATTATAAACACTTATCTAACTTACATTGCCTCTTAACTTAAGGGTGAAGGGTGAAAAGTAATTACTGTCCTAAACAACACTACTCTTTAATCTCACATTGATAATTCAGGTGCCTAGGATTTGACATCCTATTAAAAGTAGTACACTAGTGTTCTTGCAACCTCAGCTGCCAAGAATTAGGGAAGATGACTCAAGTAAGCAGCAGGAAGCAGTGATGGGAGAGGGTTGACCAAGCTTCTTCTTCATTCAACAAATGTTTATGCACCTGTTAGGGGCTGGGAAGTGTTCTGTGTCCTTGGGAAATAGCAATGGGTAAAACAAAGATCCCGCTCCTACCTCTTAGAACTTACATTTTATTGGGGAAAACAGGTAGTAAACAATACACTTAATATATGAGTAAATTATATATTAAAAGTTGACATGTGCTAAGGGAAAAAGAAGGTCAGGGTAATGTGCACCTGGAGTACTACAAGTGAGGACAAGGAGGAAGAGCAGTTTGCAGTATTATTAACACCTAGTTTTTAGTTATTAAATTGTGGTTCCTTTGCTGTTTGTTTGGAATTGGCATATTGTAAATGAATGGTGACCATTCATATTAACTTATAGGTTTAAATGTGTCATCTGGAACCTTGGTGATGAGCCATAACTTAAGTGAGTTACATTTTGAAATGGTGTATAATATATATGAGTGATTGCTATATTTATGCAAGTTAAAAGTAAAAATATTAAAATCATGATTTTACGTATGAATAAATTGTAATCAGTGTGTAAGAGAATAGTCATATTGTATAATGGAGTGCTAATGAAACTGGAAATTATTTTTTTAGTCACTTGCCAGGCTTTTTTTTCCAGTCCTAAATTTCGTTAATTCTGACACCCTCCACTGATTTATTCATCAGATTTAGTATTGCTCACTTCCTTTGTATAGCAGATACAGCAGCATAGATTCAGTGCGAGGCACCATATAGCAGTGAGAAAGGCGATGCTTGGGAGATGTACCTGGTATCACATCCAAACTGCGGAGTTCAGTGTCCCTGTAATCTTCTCTGCCTTTGGGAACAGTTATACAGTCATTCTGAACTGCATTTCCTCATTCGTAAAAGAAGACTGGTAACTACCTGCTATGATTATATGAGAACTAGAAGTAATTTGTGCAAACTACCTAGTACAATGCCTGGCACATCCTACAGCCATAATGTGTAAGAAGTTAATGTTATTGTTTTATTTTTAGTCTATAAACATTAGCAAGTATTAGAAAATAAATTCCAAAGGGTCAGAAGTGCATTTGGCTTCCAGAAAGCTAAATGTATCTTACAGATTGAGGTTTTTTTTTTTGAGGAAGATTAGCCCTGAACTAACTACTGCCAATCCTCCTCTTTTTGCTGAGGAAGACTGGCCCTGAGCTAACATCCATGCCCATCTTCCTCTACTTTGTATGTGGGACGCCTACCACAGCATGGCTTTTGCCAAGCGGTGCCATGTCCACACCCAGGATCTGAACAGGCGAATCCCAGGCCGCCGAGAAGCGGAATGTGCGAATTTAACTGCTGCGCCACCGGGCTGGCCCCCAGATTGAGTGTTTTAAACCTTGGGGGATTAAGTTGAAGGCTCCTCCCTGAAACATCTCACTGATTCCTTCTGCTGTGTTCTCATGACCTACCCACTGTCCATTCATTATATGGGATCAATGAACATGGCTTTTAGCTGTGTCTCTACTTGAAAAGGAATTGTCAAGTTTTCAGTATAAGAAGTTAGTATCATTCCAGAGTTAGCTATGTGTTGTCACATACAGACAGTGCTATCATTGTGCTAGGGCTAGGATTTTGAACTGGGTGTGTGTGTGTGGCTTTGGAGGGAATAGGGGAGATCCATGGATAGCAGGAAAGTGGGGGGATGAAAAGGGCTCTTCCTGGGTGGGACTTGATTTGCTTAGAAAAGAATAGTTTTTGTTACAGTTGTTTTCTTTACAGCTGCTCTTCCTTCTTGCCCTTAGTGCAACTAGTGAGATAATATAAGAGGAAAAGCAACTGAGGCAGTTAGAAGTTTTAAAACTCACCTTAATGGATTTTATTTTACTTTGAAGTCAGGCTTAATCACCTGTTTTTAGATAACTAAAGTGACTTTGGACATCATGATTGTATGACCTGTTTGCTTCATTTTATATATGAAAGGCAGGCCCTCATAAGGTTAACAGATTTGCTCAAGAACAGCAGGGTTCAGAATCCAGATTTTCTGACTCCTGTTTGTGTCCGCTTTGCCACTTAATTAAGGTTGCTATAGATGAATTGGTCCATGTGGAAATGGATCAGTCTGGGCATTTATTTTAATATATAAACATATATATAATAAATATAAAATTTAATATATAAATATTTTATATATTAAAATAAATACCCAGTGTCTACTCTTTCAGAGCGTGGAATCCTTTTGGTTAAATCATGGTGCTGTTTTCTTTCACACTCTCATCCCAGTCTTGTTAATCTCTTCTTCTCAGCAGTGTTTTAATGAGATTTTATTATATTTAAAATTTCAAACATTATATTAGCTATTTAATGGATGATACATGATTTTCTCTCCTATAATTAGTTTTCCTGTTTTTAGTTGAGAAGTTTAAAAAGCAGCTACGTCTTGTAAGTTGTGTGGGGTGATTGCTTTGCTTTGATTAGAATTCCCGGGTGTCTGTGTATGTGCCATTCAGCCTGAGTTAATGTACGCGTGATTGTAGGGCTGTGGCTTCTGGGAGTCCTTTAATGAGAAGCCTTGTGTGCATGAGGTTAAGGTATGGCATTATTTTACTGAAACCTTTGACTTGTAAATCCTATACTTGTGTATGGTATATTACAAGTTAGCAATTGTCAAGTTTTTGCCATAATCCTTTCTTCAGACAATTTTACATTGAAATTTGAGGTGTAGTATAGTTAACGAGAAGCTGCTGATTCACCCCGGTGCTACCTCATGCCTGAGGAGTGCCATGGAGCGCAGTTTAAAAACATTGTGCTAAGTGACTATGATTTTGTTTTTGTTTTGTTCGTTTTGTGCTGTCTTCCGTGGCTTGGGGACCTGCCTCCTACGGTTAGGTTCTCACGTGGGTCTGCTGGGGTTGAGGGGTGATAGTGGTTTACTGTTCCAGTTATGCCAATGCACTGGGCTCCTCTGGTGGGAGTGACTGATTCCCAGAGTTTGTCCTTTCTTTTTAAGCTCTCAAACTATTTGTTAGCACATTTGTCTAATACTTAAGATACTCTTCAGAGTATTGTACTTCATATGGGCTCAAACTTTGTTTCTAATTGTAGTCAATGTAAATATTAGAGTGCTTATTCAACTCGTTTAAACGTGATTCCAAGTTTATCGCATGATTTTTTTCATTTCCCTTGTGTTTTTGTGTCTTGCCTCAATTTATTTTTCATAAAAAATGTGCATAACTCTAGTTCCTGGTATAGATTTGGCTTTTTTAAAAAAAATCTTGGTGTCATTTACGTTTTTCTCTCATAGCACTGCAGAATAATTCTAAAATTGTTTTTACTTGGCTGACTAACCAACACATTTCAGAGTACCCCCCAATGACTTGTTGTAGGTAATGTTTTATTAGAAAATATATTCTTGGTCTTCAGGAGCTAAAGAATGAATAGCTTAACTCTCAGAATCTGTAGTAAAAGGCAGTCTGGACCTTGTGGGCGAAAGGGCAAGAAGTCATCTACATATTTTCATACCCATTTTCTTTTCTGAGCTCATGGTGTTTTGGTGAGTGCTTGGAAAGGTTAGGTCATGGAGGTGGGCAAAGGGAGTTTTAATTGAATGCAGAAGGATGATTTTTGCTTAATGGCAGAATAATAGGCAAAACAGCCCACTTTTTCCTTAGCACATAGTTAGATCCTTTCTGGCCTTAAGTCCACTTTTTTTTTTTAAAAGATTGGCACCTGAGCTAACAACTGTTGCCAATCTTTTTTTTTTCTTTCTCCCCAAAGTCCCCCAGTACATAGTTGTATATTCTAGTTGTGAGTGACTCTGGTTGTGCTATGTGGGACGCCACCTCAGCATGGCCTGGCAAGGGGTGCCATGTCCGTGCCCGGGATCCAAACCCTCGAAACCCTGGGCCACTGAAGTGGAGTGCGCGAACTTAACTACTCGGCCACGGGGCCGGCCCTTTAAGTCCACTTTTGAATAAGGAAGAAGGTAGATACCTGAATGGATAAGCAGATGGGTATACAAGAGTTGGATGCTGTTTTTCTAATAGAGAATGACAGGGACATTAACTGGAACCATAAAAAAGATTCGATGTGCAGAATTGTTTCATACAAAGAAAGTGCTGTTACTACAAGCTGTAATAAAACATTTGGAATAGATGTTAATGTAGTGATTTTGTTTTATCTTAATTTTTGTAAAATTTCCCAGAATCTGTTTAGAACTATCAGTGTAAATTCATTATCAGCTAATAGAAATAGGAAATGATTTAGAGAAGTGTTAGATACAAAGTTTTGTTTTAGAGATTACTGGAGCTAGAGGACAAAGCAAGAATTAAGACTCCCCGAAGTAGACGAATATTTCACTTGTAAAGAATATGTGTCTGAATATATTTTCAGTGTTCATGGAAAGCTAAGTAGAAAAAGAAACCATCTTTTGGTAAAGTGAAGCTTGTGTTTGTTTTGAAACTTAGATTTTGACATTTGGCTCTTTTTTTCCTAGGAAGAGTAGTAAAAATGTAGATACAGTTCCTTTGTGCTTAGGATGAGCAACAAAATTAGAAAATTTTAGAAATTAATCCCTGAGAGATTTTTTAGAAAGAAGATCTTTTAAAAATATACTTTCAGATAATGTTTCTATCTGTACATCTTTAGAAGATAAATGGATAAGCAGGGATAATTAGGAGTGTACAACTGGTGTATAGTGGTTTGGGCTTCAAATTAAAAGAATTTTTTGTCTAACATTACTATAGTGCATTGGGCTTTAATTCCTTTTACTAAGTATCTCTGAGGATGTCTGATTTGAGACCTGCAGCATTTAATAAGTTGGCTCTCTTATTTTATATCAATCTCCATGGACTTAGTTATATAAGCCTAAAAATTCTGCTGGGTAATGTGGCTCTTGTTAGGATTTGGACAAGATCTTAGGCTCTTGTGTATGATCAGTGTTGACCATAGTCATAGCATAGAGAGCACCTTTAGAGTCTGTGTCACACGGGTGTGCTGTTGGTAGGGCAGGAGAAGCAGGCATAGTAGGGCCTTTCCCCTGTTCATTGCACTTTGGTCTCACTTCAGATATGTAGCTGGCATGGTGGGCATAGTTTCACTCTCTATTTATCCCTTAGTTACAGCTATATATGATGAAAAGGGTAAAAGAGATCTGTAGTCAGGCAGTTGAAATGATCTGTTAAAGGGAGAAAAGTTAGTTTGATAAAGAATAAAGTAAATTAATAAATGGTCTAATTTTAGGACTTTGAATCTAGTATTTGAATGTAACCTATAATATTAAGACTAACTTTTAGCGTGATGATAAATCTAGGTAAATGAAAATTGAAATGTTGTCACCAGTATGTTCTTTACCATCATAATTTAGTGGTTTTAGGGTTTGGGTATAGTTTAAGATAGTTTAGGTAGGATTACTAAATATGTATTGATATTATTACATAAAGGACATAGTCTGTAACGTTATATAGTTCCATTTTATAATATATCATTAGTATGCTTTCCTATATTCACAGTTGCTGACTCAGTATTTTAATTGTTTTTTTTGTGCCAATTCAGTTATTTCTTGCATGTTTGTTATTTTTTAAAAAAAGTTTTCTGGAATGCCCTTTGAGAAAAGAAAAATGTCAAAACTCTTGGATTTATGAGATAATAGGAAAAGTATTTTTAGTCTCTTTTTTATTAATTTTTTCCTAAATAAAGAATGACTTCCTTAGTAAATATTTTAGGTTTAAAGCCAGAAATGTGTTTAGAAATATTTCCTGATACTTAAGAAGTATTTTTTAAAATTTAATGTTAGCATAAGTATGTTGGTTGGCTATTTTTAAATTTGAATTGAAAATGTTATTTTTAGAGATACAGTTAACCGTATAGAACTCAGTTCATTAGAAGACAAAAATAGGTTTAAGACTGCTTAATCAAATTAGTTTTAGTTCTCAAGTACAAAAGGAAATAGGTGTTTGGGAATGTTAGTTAATGTGCTGGTACCACCACCCACCATGTGTTATAATACTGGTATTCCCTGGCTTTTACTGGTGACGTTTGTATGTGGTGGACATTTGGAAGAGGGTATATGTGATAGCTTCTGCCCTCTTAGAGTTCAGATCCTCAAGTGGCTTTGTCTGTCACTTTTACACGTAAAAATAGTATAAATTATTTGTTCCTCTTAAAGTTGAGATTCTTTATTGTGTCCTTTTTTTGTTTTACAATATTTTGCATTTAATAGACATACTGTGAATTATGGAAATTGGGAATCCTCATCTGGCTTACTTATTCTGGAAAAACTTAATATTCGAGATGGGATTTGAAAAAGTCTTGATGATTCTCTGTGAATTGTTTGGGGGGAATTATGGTAAATATTAAATATGAAGATTAAAATAGTGACTAGTCCAGCTCTGCTTGCACTTTTTCTCATCTTACTCTTGTGATTTTTCTTTTTTTCTCATGTAAGATTGTTGGCCACTAATTTTTAAGATTTCAGACGTGTGTCTTTTCATGGGTGGAATGTCTTAAATTCTTAAGTTTTTAAGTAAGATAATATTAAGGTCAGTGATACAGAGAGAGAAGGAATAAACTAGGAAAACAGGTGGCTTATTGTTGGTGAAATACTCTGATTGTTAAGAACATTGATTTTTCGTGGAGCTCTCAGTTTCCCCAAGTATTGAACTCAAATTGGTGTTACTTTTTTGTTTCAGCATCAAAGCTGGACGCCTCCTGTCCTATATTCCATATCAGCTTTACACCAAGCAGTCCAATGTGCAGAAAGGTCTCAACTTCACTCCTGTATGCAAACCTGAGGATCCTGTGCCAGGTCCAAGCAATATAACCAAACAGCTCAACAACAGGGTGTAAGTTTGTCTAGATTGAGAACACTACAAAGCTGGTTTTTAGCAGTGGGTGTGGCCTGTGCTCTGCTGAAGAGAAAAGCAGCTATAAAATCTGGTCATTCATCATATTAAACATTTGAAGTATGTGTGTGCATGTCTTGCCTAAAAATTATTTTTATCATGAAAGTTCCATAAATAAAGTGTAAACAAGGAAGCTTTTCCAGTCATTTTAGAATCTCACGTTAAACTAATGGATCTTAAATCATTAGACGTGAACATTTCTGAAAGTAATTTGCTGTAGAATATTGCTTTCTCAAAAACTGAACTATACACCAGCTATGCTTTTGTTGTATGCTATGCGTAGAAAGACAGTTAATGAAAATGTTAATATTTCTAGGTTATTTTTGACAAATTCCAAGTTTATGACAATTCTAAATATGTTGTATCAATGAAAATTTAGTTGGTGACCCTCAATGTTACAGTTAGAGGTAAATCTAGACTTTATTCCATGTAGCTGATTTAAAAAATATAGTGATTTAAGCTTTAGTTGCAATAATTCTGGGTAAATTGGTTTCACAGTTAATTGGTGTGTTGCCTTGTATATCAGGTGGTTCATTATCATTAGCTTTGTACTTATTTATTCAGTTGCTTGCTTTGGGAATTGGATATATTTTTTCCAAAAGACCAGCAGTCTAATTAACCTGGGAGGATCCGATATCACTACCTTCTGTATGTAATTTTTGTTGTCATTTGTTCTTTAACTTGTATATACTTAGAAGCATGGTATTCAAATGTTTTTTATGTCACCTAAAACTTTTAATATTTTTAGTACTGTCAAGGTGTATGACAAGTAATATCAGAAAACCTTTTTCAATACACTGTTTCATATATTTTTCTTAATCTACACTAATAAAAGTAGAAAATAGATATGTGTTTTTTGAAATTCTTTGTGTCAATTTTAGAGAGAATTTACCTATTAGATTTTACTTCTTAATACATTTACGCTAAAAATTATTTGGCAAATAAATGTATATGTACCAGTGGTATATATCCAGTACAGCTGCTTTGTAAATATTCATTTTTCTAGGCTGAAAAACTGTAGTTCAGAAAGAATGTATACTAGTGGTGTATTTTCTTGCCACTTTATGCCTTTCTGTTGCATATGTTGCTAGTACACATATAAAGAATCTTAATATTTCTGACACAGAAAACTAGATTTAAGACTTTTCTGACTTCGCTTTTGTTGCTTTCTGTGACTATTTTTTGGTATGTTCAATACGTTTTATAAATTTCTTTGAAATTCTCTTATGTGACTTTTTGCTCACTTGCTTTCTCTTTATCTCAGGGGAGAGACTTTCTCTGACATGTAACAAATTAGGTTTTCTTTCTTTCCTCTTTTAATCATTTCCAGTTGTCTTCTTTTTTCCTTTCGCTGGTGTGATCATCCGTGAGAACTGGACCTACTCAGAGTTGGCTGTCATGTTCCATGAGATGGTCAGCCAGAGCCAGGGCCCACCCAGAAATGGGTGGTAACGTTTTGCATCTGACTCGTGTGACTTTTCTGTGTGTTCACACTGTCTGTTATGCTGTGTTGATGCTAGGATGAGAGACTATAGGTTAAACCTGATCATACTGTGGTAGTCTCACCTTTGCCTGGGTACTATGTCTGACACCCTCATCTGGAGGCTGAACTGTAATTGGATTAATGCTGTGGATGTTCCTGAGAAGAATGAATTACTGTTCCCTAATTCAGGTTTTTGTTACTTAGATGATTCTTGGGAATGCAAATGAATTTTGTCTTTTACAGAGCATTACCAAGCAGACATCTAGAGGAGCCAAGGCTGTGAATTTAGCGTACCATTTGTCATAGGTCCTGCATTTAAATACCTGTCGTCAGGAAACCTCGTCCCATTGCCTTGAACCTCCCTGGCATCTAAATATGCTTTTCTTAGAAATGAATGTTATTTCCTTTGTTAATAGGGCGTTCCCTCATTTTTCTAGGTATAAATTTTACTAAATTACCCATACACATTGACCTGGTTCTTACTTGTTATCTACTTGTGCAGCAGTTGGCCCCATTAATAGATAATGCAAATAGTCTGTTAGCCTGCCTTTTCCTGAGTGAAACTGGCCTCAGGATTGTAGCAGTATTGGACTTAATATGTTGAACAGTGCCTTACATAAAACTAAAGTTAAAACTAGGAGTAAGAATTCAAATAAAGTTTCTTACCCATTTTTTATGAGAGTTACTCATTTAATTCAGCAAATACTTATTGACTACCTCATAAATGCCAGACACTGCTACAAACTGGATATTTAGAGCTTACAGATTCCAATTAATTTTTAGTGGGAGAAGTAACTGAAAATAGTTTTTTTGATTTTTCTTCAACCTGGAAAAGATTCCATTGCATTTCTTCTTTGGGAGTGTCCGAAGTTAAAAGAAAAAAGAAAAAAAGAAACCCTAAAGGCAGTTAATGTTCTAGAATGTTCCTAGTTACCTTGCTACTTTGGTTTAGCAAAGAATTACCTTTTGTTGGAAGAGAAAGCATATAGAATTGGTGCCTTAATTTTTCTGTTTTTAGGGGAGAATATCGAAGTCTGTATCACTTAAGACAGTATTTAAGAAAAATTGTTTTAGCCTGAAAGTCAGGCATTATTAATTTAAGTAAAATTTTTTCCTGTTTTAGAAATCACATAATTAAGAAGATTGAGACAGAAAATGAAGTCAAAGTCAATGGAGTGAACAGCTGGGATGAAGAAGATGCAAATAACGGTTTTAGTTTTGTGGAGCTAGAGCAGATCTTTCCAGGAAGGAAACAGAATGGAATTCCGCATCACAGAGGCAGCTCTGCCGTTTTTAATGGACACACTCATAGCTCTAATGGTGCCTTAAAGACACAGGATTGCTTGGTGCCCGTGGGCAACAGTGCTGCCAGCAGGCTCTCTCCAGACTCTGCCCAGGAGGAGGAGAAGGCTGAGAAGAGCAGCGCTGGCTTCAGAGACCGCCTCGTGCAGCAGTTGCAGCAAAGCGTTAAAAACACAGATGCTTTGCGGAATCCGCACAGAACTAATTCCTTCTCATTATCATCTTTGCACAGTAACACTAAAATAAATGGTGCTCACCACTCCACTGTTCAGGGGCCTTCAAGCACAAAAAGCACTTCTTCAATTCCTACTGTTAGCAAAGCAGCACCTTCAGTGCCATCCAAACCTTTGGACTGCAGTTTTATCTCAGACTTCTATTCTCATTCAAGACTGCATCACATATCCATGTGGAAGTGTGAATTGACTGAGTTTGTCAGTACCCTGCAAAGGCAAAGTAGTGGTGTCTTTCCAGGAAGGGAAAAGTTAAAAAAAATGAAAACAGGCAGGTCTGCACTTGTTGTAACTGACACAGGTAGATACTAACGTTGTTTTCTTAAGAAACAGTCTTGCTTGATCATTTTGTTCTGAAGCTGTTGTTGGTGTTCTCATCAGCACTGTGCTCTCATAATACAGAAGTCTTTAGGAATATCAGGTTATGTAAGTTGCAGTAAGTATAATATTATAGAAAGCTTTCATATTTATTAAAATATTTTTTACAAAATTAGATTTAAGTCTGGCTAACTGAAAGTTTTTAGGTTACTGAGACACCAACAGTGTTGGGATTCTGAGCATTCATTCCTCATGTAGACTTCATCAGTTGTTGAAGTTTTGAACTGTAAAATATAGCCTGTATTATATTCAGAGCTTAAAGTCCTGTAAGAATGAATTGGTTTGGTAAGAGAGTAACTGTTAATTTCTAGAAGCTTGCCTCATGATGGTTTTTAAATAAATAACTTCAACATAATAGCTATTGTAATTATAGTGGTAAACATTTAGTGAGATAAAGTGTTTTCGGGTGTAGATAGATTAGTTGATTGTATTTTGTATTCTTTAATACTTTCCTTGTCATCAAAAATGAACAAACTCAGGCTATATTTCTGTGCCAGCCATTATAAATTAGTGTCTGGTTTGAGGTTTTAGTTGCTTTTTATAGATTATGTGGGATTTTTTTACGAGGAAGGATCTCAGAGATTATCTACTATTAGTCTTTAATTTATACCTGTGGAAACTGAGGTACAGAGAGAAGCTGATGGTTCCGTCCTAGAAAGTGATAGAGCCTTCTCCATGTGGGTTTTCCTGTTGTGTTTTGCTGTTTTTGATGTATTCTTAAATGCTTTTTGTTACTTATGGAATATTTCAGAATAATGTTACAGGTATTAGGTGGTATCTTCACAATTGATTTAAAATTGTTTGGAAATGAAATTTGTATCTCTGAATGACTTTTAGAGCCAAAGAAACTGAAATTTGACTTCTCTTAAGGTGGTAGAAATAATCTGTAATAGCAGAGTCTTTTTTTTGAAGACTTCATTTTACTTCTAAGCATTTAAAAATATAATTTCTAAAATTAACTAGACCTGATTTTTTCTTTAATGTTAAAAATTAGTTTGGGCTTTGAACATTCTCTTTTTCCTCCTAGGAAATATGTCAGTGTTGAGTTCACCCAGACATCAGAGCTGTATAATGCATGTTGATATGGATTGCTTCTTTGTATCAGTGGGTATACGAAATAGACCAGATCTCAAAGGTCTGTATTCTTGTTTATGTTTTAAGAAAATTAATATATTGTTACATTTTCTAAGGGATCACAAAATCTTCTTTAAGAAATATTTATTCTAATTTTCCTTGGCAAAATCAGTTTCTGCTTCCAAATTGTCTGGACTCCATTATCAAGAGAGATGTGGGGAAATTAGAAGTTTTTTCCTCCCTGTAGAGATCAGGTCTTTAGGGAAGAATACTTACCTTCAGCTGAAGGATCTGTTGTCTAAGAGTAATGTAGGCAGGAACCTGCATTGGGCATTTTCTACATTTTTATTTATATTTACTATGTTAATCAATGGAAATTTTGTGGTAGCATGTGTCTGCACCTTGGGTCACAATCCTTTCTCTTGAATAAATAGCTGTCCTGGTGTTAGTGAACATTCCAGCTTTTTGGTTGTAGGATAATTTTTGTAATGTTGAGTATTGCTGAAATATGTTTACGTCTGTCCAGTCTTTGTTTTAATGGAATTTCAGATATTTGGGAGCTAGTCAATACTTTTCAGAACATTTATTCTGGATTTTTCAGTAGTTCTCTTTTTTTGAAAGATGTAACTATTACCATTTTCTTCTGAGTCAGTCCTTCCCTTAAAGAAATCACAGAAACTGCTGGGTTAATAGCAGGGCTTAATTTTTGTCATGAGGAGTTGCTGCTTCAGCTCTGAGAGCAGTGTTTAGAATGTTAAAGAATTAACTTTAGCTCAAGTGACTTTTTGATGCATTATTTCTTTTGTCCTCACAACAAATGCATTCAGTAAATTATATGTGAATTATCCATGCTATTGCTTTACGCAGTTATAGTTATCTTTTAACTTACCCGAGGAAAAGATACATGAAAGATTTTATAACTAAACGAAAACTGAGGGACTGTGTACTCATGTTTGATTATTTGGTAGGTCGGATTGTGATTCCTCTGCATATATATGTAATTTGTTTCTCTTGCCGTAAAATTAAAAGATTAGTGTAGATGTTACGCTACTTTTCTGATACCAGAAATCTAAAAAAATCTAGATACAGTTAGTTTTTCTTTCTCTCTCCTCCTGTCCAATCTGAATGTAGGATCTGAGTGGCTTGTTTTCTACTGTAAGAAACCGAACAAAAACCCTGCAAGGCTAAGTGATAGTGTTGCTTTTGTGTTGAATAAATATCAAAATTGTCATAAATAGTTTGCATTTTTGGGGGTGCTGAAAATCTTAGATGGCTTTTGCATGGTGATTGATCATCTTTAAAGATAATAACTCCTTTATGAATTAGTGCCTAAATAAAGCTGCAGAAAAAAATGTCATATTTTAAAATCTTTAGAAAAATCTTCCTTTACATGTTGTCAATGTTGTTAATGTTCCTGTACTTAGATTTAAAAATAATTTTATTCTTTCCCCCACAGGGAAACCAGTGGCTGTTACAAGTAACAGAGGCACAGGAAGGGCACCTTTGCGTCCTGGCGCTAACCCACAGTTGGAGTGGCAGTATTACCAGAATAAAGTCCTGAGAGGCAAAGCAGGTACAGATAATGAGCTGTCTTTGAAGCCGTAGTGCTCCTGTTGAAGACTCCTGGATTTTGCTGTTGGTATTACCATTACAGAAATGAAAGCAGAGTTGAAATAATTAGCTTTTTCATCCAATGGTTTTAAGGGTGTCAGTGACATCTTAAAGCAAAATCTGAAAGTAATACCAATGATTGGTTTATAGTTAGGCTTTGTTGAATTGGATGGTGATTTTCCTAAGACAGAGAGTGAAGAATGTTTTCAAAGATGTGATTAGTTTGCTTTGTACAAATTTAGATTGGGGGTGAAAATCATGGACATCATTTTGTGGAAGCCTCTAGACTTGAGAGTTAATTACTAATTGTTTGGTCACGGATCATAGTAAGGACACTAAATTTCGTGTTGCTAAAGATTTATGTGAGGCGGTGGAATAAGAAATGGTAGAAATAAGAAACTTTAAAGTTCCACTTTATTGGAATAAGAAGATAAATACCAGCAATAATTCCCCATATCTTTGTTGAACCTATTTCCTATGAAAAGCAACACTTTCTTGCCTCTCTGGCGTTTAAGTTTTGGCTGTTAATAAATAAAAATCATAAGTTATACTAATCACAATGCTGTTAAGATTTTCACGTATATATATATTTTTCCCCCCGAGTCAATTACCTGAGAAATATTTGCTTAGAAGTTAAATCCTTTGACATTGATCAGTTTCCTCATGGATGTCTGCAAAGCCAAAAAATTTTTTTAATCATTTTTTCAGAAAAATATTAGTCAGGAAGTAGTCAAAAATTAGATACACAGTGGAATGGAAGGCTTGCAGTTAAATTTCATCCCAATTATTTCAGGTCCCTAGTTTTCAGTTACAAAACCTTGGGCTTGTGTTAGAAATTATCTCAATGACATTAAAGCGAAAGGAAAACCACTAGACATGTCTGAGGACTTTTTGGGATTACAGTCTTTTTGTTGGTTGTGATCATCTGTTTTATAAGGCATAAGTACAAAAGAAAATGTAGATACATCTTTATGCTTCCTGTGTACCTGTGTATTTTCCAGATTTCCTAAAGCTTCTCTTGGTTTTTATATCTTTTAAGAGATTTTTGAGATTCTAGCATTTTGTGTGTCATGAGTAGATCTTGGGGTAGCTAGTGTTGAGCTTGGTGAGATTTAGTTGTATTGTGATACTTGACAACATGGGTACTTTCTTAAGTATTGTTAGTATGGTTTGTGGTAGGGTGGTTTTTCTTTTTGTATTTTCTGTGTGGTATGATTAAAAAGATGAAATCTTAAGTTCTAGAAAACAATTAAGTAGCTTAAACCCACAACTAGAAGGACCGGCAGCTAAGATATATGACTGTGTACAGGGGGTGTTTGGGGAGATAAAGCAGAGAAAAAAAAAAAAGAAAATGCACTATACTTGTCATATATTGGGCAAAAACAAGTAAAAACATAATAAAAGTTGAAAGAAGGAAAAAATACTAAAATACTGTGTGCATTCTATTCAGTAACATCTCTCAGTTACTCGGTGCTCAGTTTCTCCAGTAGGTAGAATCTTGTATTTGCTCCACACGTCCTTATAGCAGTCCACATTTACAGTTTTGGCCTGGGCAAGCGTGCATTTCTTAGGAGTAGCAGAGAGCTAGTCCTCTTAACGTCTTTCCTTCCATCACAAATAATCTGACCATAAACAGTTTATTAACAGAATACTGTCGCTGGCTACTTAATTGTCTTTCATCAGTTTAGCTGCTGGATTGTCATAACATTGGGATGACCTTGTATAGTTCACTTCCCCTCCACCTCTAAATGTGGGTGGTAAACCAGAAGGTAAATGTTAGCGGAAATATTGAAATTTTCACTTGCCATTGAAAACTGTCAAAAATAGACTTTCCTGTCACTAGAAAAGTGAATATGATACTTTGCATTTCGTGCTCTTTCTTTAACTTGCTGTCATTCACTTTTATTTCTTAAGCCTTTTGACCCATGAGGAGCTTACCAAAATGTTTGCTACATATGAAGTGATTAGATTGTCCTTTATTATAAAGTTTGGTTGCGACTAAACTTTTACTTAGAATTTGTTTTTTCAGTGCCTTTGTTCCTCTTCCCTTGTTACTCCCTGATCTTTTTTTCTCTGGGTCCTTATTAGACATGACACCAAATTTTAAAATATTGAGGATCACTTTAGAAACTGGAATCTTTGGCTTCTGCACACTAGCTTTTTAAAAAAATTCAGTTCTGATGTTTTGACTTGTATGTGTAGACAAAGTATTAGAACAAATAGCATCTTTAGCCCTTTATAGAAACTTTGGTTTCTTATTTGTCATGTTCAGAGACTCTTTGTCTAGTCAGACCACTGTAACCAGGGGCTCTCCATCCATGACTTCCTTTGGAAGCTGCTTTCCTGAGCAGGACTCAGTGGTGGCGCTTCTCATTGATGATCTCATTATGTGGAATCCATTTATACTCAAAATTTCCTGGTTGGGGCCTTTTATCCCTTTGTGGATTCCAGGATGTAGATGTTTGCTATTCCTTCAACAGCTTCAGTGTTCATTCTAAAGAACTACGGTTTTAAAAATCGTATTAGTCATAGATTTATTCTCAGCGATTTCTTTTTCACAGACTTGGGTCCTGGCCTCTGATTTCTCCAACCGTTCCTCCACATTCTCCATGTGCCCGTCTAGTTTGTCAAGTTTTGATGAGCAGTTCTCTACTTTGCCCTCCAGTGAGGACAGTGTCCCTGCATTTCCCTGAATCTCCCTTGAAGCAACTCACTCCGCTGGTGGAGGGATCCACGCACTCTGCTGCACTGTGGAAAAGGTCAGCCAGCCCAGTGAAGGGAACCTCGAGGTGCTACCTCTCAGGCAGGGCATTGGGAGCTCAGGGACCACAGACACTGTTCTCACCTCAAGCATGACTTTTTTGTAATTTTCCAGACAGCTATCTTAGATTATTTAACTAGCCCTTCAAATATGTCACCTAACTCCCCAACTTTTAAAGCATAACTCATGGTTATACCTTTGAAAGGCAGCTGGTTGTGGCTGTTCAAGCTTCAACTCTTATTTCTTTGGTTTAGTAGCAGCGTCTGTTGAACTATGATACTGACAATCCTAGAATTCCTATAGATTTTCAGCTTAGAATAATAGACTAATGATTCAAATATTTAGCCTTCTAAGACCCTTCGGAAATGCTGGGTAATCTGCTCTGCATTCTGTCTTTAATTGTCATAGTACAGCATATGTTAGTCACAATATATTAGAATATAGCTCATATTACATACTCTGGTCTTTTTAGTTTTGATGCAAGTGGGATTTGACCCCATTAAGATGCCACGCCTCAGAGTTTGGTTTGCATTTATGCTTTGTGTGTATGGGTGCTGGAATCCAGAAATGCTTGTATGGGTTATATAGTTGGATGAAAGGTGTTGCTTACTGGAGTCAAACTAGGAGGAGCTGCTGTGGCCCATTAAGCCAGACCTTTTGCTGCGTCTTTCTGGTGGTGCTTTAACTTGACTGATTTTTCTTGGAACATTACGTCTCTGAAATAAACAGAAGAGCAGTACTGAATTTGTTGGTTATATATTGTTACAGTGTACTCAAAATAGGTTTGTCTAGAAATAGCTGAAGTGTTGTATCTTGGTGTGTTTTACTAATTAATGGTATTTTTGTGTCTAATAGGAGAACTGCTGAGATTGTGTTTTTAGAATACATGTTTTGAAAGCATGTTTTTCTTGGAACTTAAGAGTAGTATCCCAAGAGAGCTGTAACTGAAGTTGGGTTTTAATCTATTTCTCAATTACTAGTGAAGCCAAAGGTGGTAAAGGAAGTCAAGCAGCATGCAGTCAGTAGGCCATGTGCCTAAAAGACCATGTGCTTTTAAATTCTTGTGTAAAGCTATAAATTTGGTTTGGATATTAAGAGATACTAGTAAGCTATACTATTTAGACTAGAATTATATTATATAAAGCAATTGGTATTTTGATCATACTTGAATGTTTTAAATAGAATGTGTGTTGTTAAACCAAAAATAGAATTTCCTGAAAGGTGGGATAATGTTGTGAGGCTCTTTTACATGATGTGTGTTCAAAAGAAAATTCTTAAATTTAGGATGAAACCTCCTTATGGTATGTGACCCACTAAATTATTGTTTGCTCGATGACTTGTAGGAATTTGATGTTTGTTGAACATGTTGTTAATTAGCTTTAAGTTTTTGCAGATAGTTCTTTTAGGAAATAGCAGAGAACATTCAGGGAAATTTACATTTTCCATTAAGTGTTACCTATTATAGGGAGCTGTATAATCCTTTTAAGGCTATGGGGAGGGCGTTCATCTTCCTGATCACTTTTCACCTTGTCCGTCTCAAGAGACTGTGTTAAAGGGATACTTTATATTTACTTCTGATATATTTAAAAAAATAACTCTCATTAAAACAGAACTTTCTATTTATTATTATAAGTTTTTGTCTGCTGGTGAAGAGTATAATGAAAGGAAACCACTTTAGAGTTACAGACTTTCTTTTAATACCAATGGAGTTAACTATATTTAGAATTTATTAAACATTTGTTTGTGAAAGGGCTGGAACATATATTTCTTGAATGAAAGCTAAGGAAAATCAGCTTTTAATATATAATCATTAAATTTTATTATGTTTAAAGCAGATATACCAGATTCATCACTGTGGGAGAATCAAGATTCTGCACAAACAAATGGAATAGATTCTGTTTTGTCAAAGGCCGAAATTGCTTCTTGTAGTTATGAAGCCAGGTATGTAGAAATTGTGTGTTGTAGTACTTACAAATAATTTACTTAATCATTTTTATATAATCTTTTAAAGTGGATTTAGCTATGCTTGTTAGGCTTATAACTTAAATATGTTACAGACATTCTATGAAAAACAATGTTTCTAGACTTACTCCCTTTCAATTCCTTTTTTTCCCTTTCACAAATGCTAGAAAGCTTTAAGTAAATACCTTAGTTTCTTGCTGAAACTAAGGTTCTGCAGTGGAAACCTAAAGAAATTGGACATTGTCGTTTTTTCGTTTTTTTAGTGAGAGAGGGTCTTGATGTTCATCTACCCTAATCATTCCTTTTTACAGCTAAGAAAAATCCTTTGCAATTTAAACATTCTAAAACTCAGTGCTTTTTTTAAAAAAAAAAATTATGTTAAAACTTGATTGCCTATTAAATTACAAGTAAATAATTCCATACTGGCATACCTAGTAATCTCTTTACTTGAATGGGCAGTGTCGTCAACTTGTTTGCACCAACTTTGTGTATAGATCTTTATCTTCCAGTAACCTTAAAACTTCATTACAACTAGCTGTTTCAATACAAGAAGAAACAGAGATATGTATGTGGTCCTCATAGTTTAAAAAGACAATCAGTAATTTAAAAAACAATTGTAAAAGTAGAGGGAGTAATAATGAATTGGTTAATTAAAAAGAGCAGTCTTTATTTGTTTTTCCTGATAACTGACCACAGACATTTTTACCTTTATAACACAGTAAGCATTTATATGTTGTTGGCAGGCGTTAAAGTATTTAATAATTATAAAAGAGAGTCTTACACCGGTTACATTTTTCAGTCTTTCTTTGAGAGAAAGGTCAGGTAGTATCTTTATTTATGGCTTTGTCATTCATACCTTTTTTAATTGAGATCAAGTTGAGATATTTATATTAGTTTCAGATATACAACATAGTGATTTGATGCATGTAACATTTTCCAGTCTTAATTAGAAGTTGAGCTTATTCAAGCAAGTCTAATCTGAATAAAAAATATTTAAACTCAGTGTCATCTAACCAGAATAGTTTGTTAGTTAGTTAGTCTAACTAACTAGTTAGTTAGTTTGTAATAGTTAGTCTTGCCCATTATTGTATAAAAAAGATACTTAAGAAAAAAGCATTATATTCAAACACCCATAATTATAGACTATTCTAATTATTTTCCATTTATGACGTGTCAAACTTTTACTCCCAGACTGACTTGGCTTTCTCATTGACAGAATTATGTTTTAGTCTTTTTCATGGTTGACAGTATACCCAAGGAGCTGAAACTTGCTTTAATAAAATATAATTAAGTCAAATACAGATACATTTTGGATTATTATATTTCTACTATCACAGGCAATTTAGAGCGGATTTCATGTTATGCTCAATAGGCTAGACTCTCTCCCGTGCTAAGTTATTGAATGGCAACGTGTGCTTCTGATAGCTGGACAGTTGTGTTCCATGTCAGGAGGGTGTAATGAAGCCCAGAAATACTCTCTCAGTCTTTGGATTTCACTGGTTAGTGAAATGAAAGCTCCACCCTTCTTGTGCTGCCTCTGCAGGCTCGCTCTTCTCCCTCAGTACCCGCAGGCTGAATGCTGCATCGGGGTGCCAAGGCTCCCTCAAGGGTAGAAGCGTTACCAGCTCCTGATGGCTTTGGACTCTACCAGCTCTAGTCCTGTCCAGGCTCGAGGCTTCCATTGGTGTTTGGATGGTGCATTTATGTTGTATCACAGATGGTGATTGTTAAGCTGAACGTATCACAGAACAGTTAGGGTGATGATGTATGGGGGCCAGATGCTGTGTAGCAAGCCATGTACATGCCACTTAAATGGTAAAGGTTTATTTTAAAGAGATGCATAAAGTGACGAAAATGGATTTGAGTGTAAGTTGGGAAAAAACTCTGCAAAACCCACAGCAGTGAGGTTTTTGTCCTTTATTTGTAATTTTCCATTTTCTAGAAGGCTATTGCTAATGAAGGTCTCTAGAAAACAGTTCTTGGATATTCTTTTTTTTTGTGGCTATCCAGTAGTTATATTCCTTAAGAGATTTTTGTTAAGAAGTGTATTCACAGTTGCATTAGAGAAATGTTTCTGGGATTGGAGTGGGGACTATGCTTGTGGGGATGGTCTTCCAGTTTTATGCATTCCTGAGTTGTCAATAGACATAGATTAATAATGGGGTTAGCAAAGGATGGGATGTGAACTTGAGATGGTGGAAGTCCTAGAAAGGTAGGATGTGTATATGTAGATCAGAACATGCGTTACTGTTAGTTTTACCCATACTTAGCGTAAGGAACAAGCTTTATGCGTAATAAGTGAGAAGGTAGATAGGTGGGTGAATAGGTAATGATATACAAATACCCTAGAGTCAAAGGTTTTTAAGATCAAATCAGTTTTTTTTTTTCAAAGATTGGTACCTGAGCTAATGTCTGTTGCCCATGGTTTTTTTTTTTCTTCTTCTTCTTCTTCCCAAAAGCCCCCCAGTACATAGTTGTATATTCTAGTTGTGAGTGCCTCTGGTTGTGCAATGTGGGACGCTGCCTCAGCCTGGCCTGATGAGCAGTGCCATGTCCGCGCCCAGGATCCAAACTGGCAAAACCCTGGGCCACGAAGTGGAGTGTGCGGACTTAACCACTCAGCTATGGGGCCAGCCCTGTCAAATCATTTTTAAACCTCTGTTTCATGTGCTTTTGTAAGCACTATTACTAATTAGTGATTGTTAGTTTTTACTGTTCTTAATTAGAGATATAGATCTCTTTTAGTATATTGGACAATGACAGTGATTTAATGATTATTTATTTATTTATTTAATTTTTTGAGGAACGTTAGCCCTGAGCTGACATCTGCTGCCAATCCTCCTCTTTTTGCTAAGGAAGACTGGCCCTGAGCTAACATCCATGTCCATCTTCCTCTACTTTATATGTGGGACGCCTGCCACAGCATGGCTTGCCAAGTGGTACCATGTTCACACCCAGGATCCAAACTGGCGAACCTGGGGCTGCCAGAGCCAAACGTGCGCACTTCACCGCTGTAGCACTGGGCCGGCCCCAATGATTAATTTTTTTGTATTGTCTAATCCAATACCAGATACAGTTGTCTGAGCATAGCATAATGCAAGAAAGAGTATGCTCTATGCAGTGTAAACCTGGGAGTAAACTGTTTCTGCAGCATCCACTTAGGAAGTGTTGGTAGTTGATCCTGCGTGGGATTTTAGTTGAGAGGAGTAGAGAAGTCACTGCAGTGAAGAGTCACTTCAAACTGTTCTGTAATTGTCTTTACTCATTTATTTTTATGAAACAAATCTAGTTTCCCAACCACCAACTCAAGGTATTTTGCTCCCCTTAGTTATAGGAAACCTCTTAGGTTTTCCTTTTTGTTTTTAACTTCCTTACAGTGTCTGGTGGCTCCTGAACATTTCTCTCCGGGATGTGTATATGCATGAGTACATAAGTAGATGTGTTATATTTTTCTAAGTAATATGCCCCTGAAAATTTTTGTGTAAGTTTTGAAAATGAAATTATTGTAAATATAAGAATATGATATTTATAGGAATTACCTAACACATTCCTTTAAAAGTGAATAATTACCTTTAATTTGTAAGTGTAGCTTTTACATACTGACTATATATATCTAGCACTATTGAAAATGTCTTAAACTATGTATTTCTATATAGACTTCTAAACTATTATGTATATACTTCCCTACCCTAATAAACAAAGTCCATTGACTCTAATCCAGCCTTTGCTGGGTGGGTGCAGGGTCATTCTTGTGAACATTATGAGGTCTGTTTTGGTCACCATCTGCTACCCATCACCTTGCAAAATGCCTGAGACATAACTTTTTGTTGAATGAATGAAAGACTGTTCTTTACCGTGCTGTTTGTCAGTCCTCACTCCCTTTGCTGTCATTTTTCCTTCCTATTAGATATTTCACATGCAGTAGGAGCTTGGCAGTCAGATAATTTGTTTATTGTTTTGTGTATGTGAGAAGTGTGTATGATTTTGCATTTCCCTCTGAGTAACTTGGAGGGTTCTTCTCCGTCTTGGCCCTCACTGGTGGGCTGAGATGGGGATGGTGCCAGAGGCCTCTGCGTTATTGAAGGCTACTTGTTTATGTTTCTTACAACAGGGCACACTTCTATACTAAGTAAGCACTTAGTAAATATTTATTGACTGAATGTGTAGAATAACCATTTAACATATTTCTGTAGGAGTATGTATTCTGGTGAAACATTGCTTATTGTTATTTTGCCTGTTTTTTTACTTTAATATTTTTTCTTGATTCATTGCAGAGTGGTTAAATGGAGTTTTACTAATTATGTTTAATTCCATAATTATAGTTTTATGCTGAATGCTCCAGATATCAAAGGTAATGTAGGGCCTTGAGACACGCAAAAGATTTAAAATTTACCATTTTCAATTAGGTCCCTCAAAGTTCTGGAACCCTGGCTCCTGCCCAGAGTGATGTCCTACCATATACAATGCTGTTGGCATCTCAACCACTGTGGAGCCACTTCAGGAGCATGGAATTGGTCAATTGGGAATTGGGTGGTAATAGGATGAGTACATTTTGTTTGTTTGTCACATAGCACTGTTTTGTGTAGTTCTTTTGTTTATATTCTTTGTCTTTGGGGGATGAACCCTGGCCAAACCGTGCCATGTGTTAGGGGAAGAAAACCTCTTTTTGACAGTACATTCCTGCTCTGAGGTGGTTGTGATATCACCAGCATATGGCATGCTGGCATCTCTGCAAAGGGGCCAGAGGTCTGCATCCTAGGAGAAATCTTCAGATACAGACAAGAGCCAAACCTGGTCTTTTAATAACACATTTTGGCACATCTGCACATGTCATTTACACTAATCAGACAATTGTGTAATTTTGCTTTGGGGGGAAAACAAACCTGTAAATTTTCTTAATGCCTGTTTTTTACCCCTAATGAGAATGGAGTTAAATGAAAATTGTATATTAGCAGCATGGGGAGATGATATCAGCACATTTGATATTTGATTTTGCATTTAAAAATTCCCAGTATAACCTCTCTTGTGTTTTGTTCTTTCTCTAGACAAGTTGGCATTAAGAATGGAATGTTTTTTGGGTATGCTAAACAACTTTGTCCTAATCTTCAAGCTGTTCCATATGATTTTCATGCGTATAAGGAAGTTGCACGAACAATGTATGAAACACTGGCAAGGTACAGTGTGTAATATAGTTACTTTCATGTCTGTGTTGTTCTACTTCTTTTATCTAATATTAATTAGATAAATTAATAATAAAGTATATCGTTGTCTGTAGGATTGTCAGGGTCACTTTGGTTAGACTTTTCTCTCTTTCAAGACCTCTTTCCTCAGCATCCCACTATGACAACCTCTCTCCTGTCTTTAAGCACCTCCCGTACTGGGCAGCGCAATCTTAAGGGATGTTTTGCACTGTCACAGTTGTCCGGTGCTTCCCGTGGTGCTGTAAGACCTGATTCTCTGCCTGCATAACTTCAAGTCAGTGGTTCTAGTTTTCTTCCCATGGAAGCACACATGAAGGATTGAAATTTTTTAACCTGGTTATTCTCTTTTTTTACATTTGAATTATAGTTTTATTTATAATTAGAACTGATGGGTTAAAAAGTTGTGACTCTTTAAAACCTTTTATCTTCTAAAATCATTAGGTATGCCAAAAGTTAGTTTTCGTAAAAGTTAGTGTTTGTTAATAGTTTCAAAGTGGTTGATTAGTTGGCTTGAGAAAAGGAGATTGATTTTTTAAATATTCGTGATATAGGTATATTTAATATTAATTCAAAACTGAAAATTTAAAACAAGTGTATGGCAGGTTATGTATGCTCTAAAGCAGGAATCAGCATATTTTCTCTAGAAAGGGCCCAATGAGATCTCTGTCCCAACTCCCCAGCTCTGCTAGGTAAAGTGAGAGTAGCTACAGACAGTCTGTTAATGAATGGCCGTGGCTGTGCTCCGTGAAACGTTTATTTACCAAAACAAGCATCTGGACTGCAGGCCAAGGTTTGTCAACCTTCGGGCTGTATTGATGTTCTAAGAGATACACTTCTTGCCTCTATCTTCACCTCTTCCTCTGCTTTATTAAGCAGTATTTTGAATACCTATTACTGAATATCTACTAAGTAAAAGCAACTGTTGATGCTGCTAGTCCTACAGAGAGGAGTGAGATCCAATCTAGTTTAGCAGGAGAGAGAAAATAAAAAGGGACAGATGAAGTTATCTGACATCAGTGTATGGGATTGAGTGCTGAATGATAAGCCAGTTATAATCACAGCTGTCCTTAAGACCCCAAATATGGGAACGTTGGTGTTACCTGGTGGAAAGTATGCTTTTTAAGTCCTGTTCTAAAGCTGAGGTCAGGAGTAGTATCCACATGAGGTCTGGGAATGGGTGACTGGGCTGAGCAGTGGTCCTGCTTTGTCCTGGGTCTCAAGAGCCTTGAGCAAACTACCAGCCCGAACCTCTGATCAGGAGGATCTGAGGAAGAGCCATGATGCATACCAGTCCTGGTATAATTTTTGTCTGTGGAGACATTTTCGGTGTCGTGTGGCTGTTCTTTGGAAAAAAAATTCACAGTCTTCTCCTCCCACTCTTTGGAAATGCTGCCTCAGAGTTAAGTTCCCTGTGCCTTGGGGCAGCTTTCACTGTGAAGCAGGGCTCCTCATGGCAGGTCTTCTGCTCCAACAGGTTCCATACTTCACTTCAGTGTAAACAAAACACTCCTTTCTTAAACGGACCTAGATACTAATCTGATTGTGACCTACAGTAAGGTGTAGGTAAGAGAGGAGACCTGGCCCTCTAGTATACGTTCCAAGTGGATCATTGAAGATATATTTTTGATCCTGAGGCCTTTCTGGTTGCCTCTCATTTCCACGTATTTAATTAGCATCAGAGCCACGTGGCAGTTCTTTTCCTTTCCTCTTCTCTAGCTATTAAAACAAGTCCTTTGTGTGGGTAGATCATGACCAAAAAACAAAACCCAATTGTGGTATTTTTATTTAGGAGCGGCTTGGTTACTTGTTTGACTGATTTGTGTGATTTTTCTATTCCTTAAGGATTCTGGTAAACCATGTTTGAAAATTTATTAGATTAAATGTTATAACAGTTCTAATTCATCCACTGCTGTTGGACTCTTGAGAGGTTTACAAAGGTACTCTCACTGTAGAGAAACGGGAATAAAAATTTCTGCTGTGTTTTTGGTACTTAATATGGAAAAAGAGAAACACTAACTTTGCAGTTAAAAATTCGATGACTAAATAATGCCACTGGGGCCAATTTAATTAAAAACGTTAATATTTTTTAGCCTTCTAAGTCTCATTAAGGAAGTGTTGAAGAAAGACACAATAGGAAGGCTCTATTTTGCAACATTTGTGTCTACCAGACGGCAGGCTGTGGCTGATTCATTGCCTTTGCTTTGTGTTGATAGCTATACACATCACATCGAGGCTGTCAGTTGTGATGAAGCACTAGTAGACATCACTGAAATCCTTGCAGAGACCAGACTTACTCCTGACGAATTTGCAAATGCTGTCCGCATGGAAATCAAAGACCAGACTAAATGTGCTGCTTCTGTTGGAATTGGTTAGTATCCAGCTTATCTCCTACTATTCATTTTACTCAAAGCATTGCTTTGGGATCATTGAGTATCACTTAACTTTTAGGAGTGATTTTTAGATTTTATTACCTTACTGCATAGACCTCTCACTTCTAAAATAGCTCTTGGTGTTGCTCACAGTTGTGCAATACAGAGACAAACGTGTTGGAAATGCACTTGGGTGATAATATCTTTGGAATAAGCAAGTTGGAATAATTTTTACTTGTTCATCAGAAATGGAGAGATTTGGGGCCTGGCCCCGTGGCTGAGTGGTTAAGTTCGTGCGCTCTACTTTGACAGCCTGGGGTTTCACCAGTTTGGATCGTGGGCGTGGACATGGCACCACTTGTCAGGCCATGCTGAGGTGGCGTCCCACATGCCACAACCAGCAGGACCGTAACTACAATATACAACTGTGTACTGGGGGGCTTTGGGGAGAGAAAGAAGAAGGAAAAAAACGGAGAGAATTGAATTCAATATTTGTAAGCTGTATTTTTTTTTCAAGTAAACAGAGGCCATATTTAAAGCCGTGTGGTGGGGGGAATTCAGAGTTGTGTTGTTAAGTATGAGTCTTGTAATTCAGTTACTTTCTGAACCTTAGCTTCCTGGATCTCAACCAGTCCTGTCTTCACTCTCAGTTCCAGAAGTCACGCTTACTGACAAGTGCCCTTACAGATTGTCCCGTCTCTCACCGCCCCTTATCTCTTTTATCTTTAAGTCCTGCCCGTTGTGTCCTCAGCTCCTCCCATCATTTATCCTTCTTTTCTTCAGTCTTCCAGCTGTGCGCTATGGAACTCTCTCTGTCATACCTAGGCTTCCCTGAGTCACCCCTTTCTGAATGTACTCAGTACCTTTTCTCAAGATGCCTCTTTTCTTGCCATTTTCTCAAGTGGATCCCATTTGTCCCTGCCGTACTCTGTGTGCCACAGGCTTGGAAGGTGGAGATAACTTTCTCTTAGCTTGCCCCTGTCACTTCCAGACAGTACTGCTCCATTCTCATTCAAAACCCTTCTAAAGTTCCCTATCTCATTTGTACCCTTGGAATTTTAATTTATCTGAGTGAGCACACAGGCCAATGCTGTTGAAAGATTTTTATTACTTATACTTCCCAAGAAGAGGAGGGGTCATGCCACACCACAAGGGGAAGCACCAGGTTTTGCTCAGGAGGCAGGAGCAGGAGTGAGGGGAAATCCTGGGCCAGGACCTTGGTTGGGGTTTCTCTGGGAAAGGTCAGACAGGGCAGAGTAAACAGCTTAGGACTGGCTACTCTGGGTAGTTCCCGCGGTCTTAGGGCTGTCTGAGCGTCTCCAGTTACCTGGTACCTGGCCCTGGGATAATTTAGAGCAGGAGAAACACTGGCTTGCTGTGTGTGAGTTTGATAAGGAGGTGGTTTGAAGTGGTTGGCCTGCGTATGAGAGGCTGCTCCCAAGGAAGTCGTGTGCTATCTTTAGGAATTAGCTCTGGGAGGGCAGTCTCCCCACCGGCAGGATTTTTAAGATGTCAAGTCATAAGATACAGAAAATGAAAAACATGATTAATACATTCATAACATCCTCCAGTTACGAGCTAGCCTGCATTTGTACTCCCTGGTGTTTGGCCTGCAGAGCCTTCTCAGCATTCATTTAGGACCTACCTTCTATATTCCAGTATCAGGCCTGGCTGTAGAGTTTTGTTTTTTTTTTAATTGTGCTTATTTTTAATGTACAAGCGTGATGATGTGAATACATTCTTTTAAGTTCCAGCATATAGTTAAAATGAAAATCTCACAAGATATTTCTACTCTTCAGCCCACTTTTCTTCTCCAAAACTCAACCACCTTTATTATTTTGGTGTGACTTTCCAGAACTTTTTCTCTTCATGGGTATCTTTATATTTATTATAGGAAAACACATAGTTTTATGAAAGTCTTCCATAAAACCAAGACATGTTCTTTATGTAAGTATTCCGTAATTTCTGGAGATTCTGTTACTTTCGTAGAGGTTCAGCTGACGTCCTGGTTTGTCAGAGCCCTGGTGCCGTCTCAGCCCCCGGGAGCCTTTGCCTCTGCTCTGGTTAGTCATCCCTGTCCAGACCACACCTTGGAGCTCACGTCAGCATCCGTCTTTGTCTTTAACAGCCTCATGCCCTCAGTTTCTGCTGCGCCGGTTCTGATCTTGGAGGGTGACTTCTGTTGCCTCAGGCTTTAGTTTTTCCCCAGTCCAATAGCATTCCTCTGGCCTTATTTCCCTCCCTAGCCTGGGGCTGGGGGTTGGTAAAGTGAACTAACGTCTGACCACTGCTCTCAGTTCCTATAAACCCCAATCTTATGATGAGGACTGCAATCTCCGTTCCTTTCCCTGGCTGGGAGATGTTGAAGTGGCATTTATTTTGGAACAAAGAGAACCTCTGTCTAGTAACCATACTGATTATAATCTGTAATACTTAACAAAATTCTGCCAGTTTTGTACTGTATTTGAAATGATCAAAATTGCAAAATCTTTTCGTTGATTTAGAAATTTCCTAAGTAACCTGTCTGTAGATGTCTTTGTTAAGAAATTTAAAAAATTATTGTGGTGAATATTTCTTGAGCAATTTTCTTTTGTTTTTTAACTTTATAGGTTCTAATATTCTCCTGGCTAGAATGGCAACTAGAAAAGCAAAACCTGATGGCCAGTACCACTTAAAACCAGAGGACGTAGACGATTTTATCAGAGGGCAGCTGGTTACGAATCTGCCAGGTAAATACAGGTCTTTTCCTTTTAACTTTTATTTGTTGGAAACATTTGTTAGTGTTTTTCATAATTCTACATTATATCTCTTCCAAAACATGAGTTAAAAATTTTTTTGATCTATTATTGCATGTCAGGAGAAACACAATTTGGAATTCCACAATGAGTGTCCCCTCAATTCTTTTACCAGGGCCTTATGTTAGATTTTAGTTTTGCTTCTCATGTGTTTTACTTTAAGCTTTTCTCAAGTAGCAAGATCAAGGAATGTAATGAATTTTTAAAGGGAATGTAATGAAATTAGCTTTTGGTCCTTTATTTATTTATTTTTTTGAGGAAGATTAGCCCTAAGGTAACTACTGCCAGTCCTCTTTTTTGCTGAGGAAGCCTGGCCCTGAGCTAACATCGTGCCCATCTTTCTCTACTTTGTATGTGGGACGCCTACCACAGGATGGTGTGCCAAGCGGTGCCATGTCTGCATCCGGGATCTGAACCGGTGAACCCCGGGCCGCTGAGAAGGGGAATGTGCAAACTTAACCGCTGTACCACCAGGCCGGCCCCATGGCTTTTGGTCCTTTAAATAAGTCATAATTGAGATAAGTGTACTTCTAGGCCAAAGATAAAGTTTTGAGAATCACTTCCCCTATTTATGAAATTTTCCTGCTGGACTGATGACAGTTTTCTGAGTTTAGTAAGCAAATAGTTGTAAAAATAGAAAATAAATGAACCATATTAAGAAGAATAGAGGCTGCTCCAGTGGTGCAGTGGTTTCGGTGGCCCGGGGTTTGCTGATTCGGATCCCGGGTGTGGACACGGCACTGCTTGGCACACCATGCTGTGGTAGGTGTCCCGCGTATACAGTAGAGGAAGACGGGCACGGATGTTAGCTCAGGGCCAGTCTTCCTCAGCAAAAAGACGAGGATTGGCAGTAGTTAGGTCAGGGATAATCTTCCTCAAAAAAAAGAAGAAAACCTAAAGATGAAATACTGTATTTTGTTAATACAGAAGTTGAAGTGAAACTTTCATCTACGCCTTTCTCATCTAAGGGGCAGGATGTCTAGTTATTTTATATTTTTCTGAAGTTACTGTGTGGTTAACTAACCCAGCATGTAAAAATCTTTCCATAGAGAAATGATTGACTATAATTAATTGTAACTGGAAAATGTTGCCCTTTTGAGGCCTTGAATAGATGTAATTTTTTGTGTGTAGAACAATTCATTTCACAATTATTAAATATTTGGAATTAGCCTTCTATGGTAGATAGCTCCTTCTAAGAAATTTCTCTAAACCATATAGTAATCCTTGATACTATTTCAGATAATCCTCTACTATTTGTTATAAAGCAGCTTGCATTGGCTTCACAAAGCCTCCCTTATATTTGTGGTGGGGAAAGTTCAAGACAGTACTTTTTTTTTTTATTTCCGGTGAGAGAGATTGGCCCTGAGCTAACATCTGTTGCCCATCTTTCTCTTTTTGCTTGAGGAGGATTGTCCCTGTACTGACATCTAAGCCAGTCTTCCCCTGCTTTGTATGTGGGATGTCGCTGTAGCATGGCTTTATGAGAGGTGTGTTGGTCCACGCCCAGGATCTGAACCTGTGAACCCTGGGCCGCCAAAGCATAGCATGTGAACTTAACCACCAGGCCACCAGGCTGGCCCCTCAAGAAAGTACATTTTTGATAAAAGTTTTTTGAATTCATTTGTTTGTTAAAAGTGGATGCAAGGGCCAGCCCCGTGGCTGAGTGGTTGAGTTTGCGCATTCTGCTTCAGCAGCCCAGGGTTTCGCTGGTTCAGATCCTGGGCGCAGACATGGCACCGCTTGTCAGGCCACGCTGAGGCAGCATCCCACATACCACAACTAGAAGCACCCATAACTAAAAATATACAACTATGTACCACAGGGCTTTGGAGAGAAAAAGGAAAAATACAATCTTATAAAATAAAATAAAAAAATAAAGTGGATTCAGTGGTATTTTCACATGCATATTCTTAAGCCTAATAAAAGTATATCTGAACTAAGAAGTTTCTGTTATAGGCCATAAAATATTAACTGACCCAAATGCCGTTTTATGGTGGGTTAGTTTTAAAGCTTCCTGACCCTTATTAGACACCACAGTTTAAACCGTTTTAATAACACATCTTATTGTAGTTTTAGCTCAGAAGGAATCAAGAGTATTTAAAGCTGCATGTGAAATTTGAGTTCAAGTTTATTGTGCCTGTCATCTCTGTCAGTTTACCCAGGCTGCCATAACAAATACCACAGACTGGGTGGCTTAAACTACACAAGTTTATTTTCTCAAGATTCTAGGGTCTAGAAGTCCATGATTGAGTTGTCAGCAGGGTTGGTTTCTCCTGAGGCCTCTCTCCTCGGCTCGTAGACGGCCGTCTTCTCCGTGTGTCCTCACATGATCTCTTCTCTGTGCGTCTGAGTCCTGTTCTCCTCTTCTTATGGGGGCACAAGTCATATTGCTTTGGGGCCCACTTGTCTGACCTCATTTTATCTTAATTACCTTTTTCAAGGTCCTCTCTCCAATTACAGTTACATTCTGAGGTACTGTAATTAGGATTTCAACATAGGAATTCTGAGCAGATACAGTTGAGTTCGTAACATCATCTTTAAACTGAATCAATTTTGTGGGTTTTGTTTATTTGTTTGGTTTTGGTTTTTTTACACAGAAGGAGAGAAATTTCAGTTCCTTGACCTAGTAATCTTACCTTTCACCTTCCTTTGCTTTCTGGCTAGAGGGACTTTATTTCTTGAAGGGCAAGTATGAAGTTACATGTCCCGGTTTTTAGGCACAGCCTTGAATTATGTAAGGGACATCTGAAAGATAGGGGGACAGCAAGATTGGCTTCCTCTGGCATGCCTTCTCTAGCCTCAAAACCTGGTTGTATCCACTCAGAATTGTTCATGTGATTTTCATGTGTTTAAACTTATTCACTTTTATAAAATCCCTAAATTCTTAATCAGACCGATTTAGAACATTTAAGGTATGCAAAATATCGCCTTCTCTATTGTTTTCCCTGTCCTAAAAATGGCATTATAATGCGTCTTTTCCAAAAGTGTCTTCGACAGAATACGAGCTGTTCCTTTAGAAAGATTTCATGTACAGTAAAAGATTTCACGTACAGTAAAAGTTCTGAGAATTCTTACAATAAAGAAACCTATTTGTCTTTGTTAAAAACCAGAAGTTCCTCAAAGACGTTTGAAGATGAATATGTAGTACTTATTAACATCTTGTGGAACATGCTTTGAGGAAATTTTGCTGTCTAACCAATGACCAGAAGACAGTCAGTGTTAACATCTGCATCCCTGTCCTCCACCAGCTCCCCATGCCCTCTGTGCCCATAAATGTTTATTGAGCATGTAGTGTGCCCAGTGCAATATGCACAATTATTGTAGCTCCATAGAAGGAAAATACATTCGTACGTTTGTGTTTTAGGGCACTCCACAGAACAATGGTGATAGCTATGCTAACAAATTAGTGAGATCTGTTTAATGAAAAGGATTGTCTCTAACAACTAGTTAAATACAGTAACCATGTCTCTGTGTTCTTTGGATTTTTGCAAGGCTTTTTGCCCTATGCATGTGCCCTCAATTTAAGGACCTTTTGCACCTTGTTCAACCTACACTGGGTTTGTGCACCCAATCTCTGGTTTCCACTTGTTCGTTCCATTCTCAGAGAAACCCCATGAATGTGTAGGGGTCCATGGAGATTTACAGTGTCCTGGTGTGCTAGCCACTAGACAAGTGAAGCTAGTGAAATTTAAAGTTACTTAAAATTAAAATTGAGTTCCTCGGTTGCACCAGCCACATTTCATTGTTCCGTAGCCACATGGGCAAGTGCCTGTTGGATTGGACAGCGCAGATGTAGAATATTCCCATCATCACAGAAGGTTCTCTTGGACAGCGCTGATTTAGATGGTGGAAACTGTACTCTTTGAAGCTTTACTCTTCTGTGTCTATTGGATCGTCAAGTTCTGGATACTAAGGAGAAGACGTTACTGGCCATTTTTAATCTAGAGTAATAGTCCCACTTTAAGGACAAATACCAAGTCTTTGTCCCAGTAGCTTGACCGTGAGCTTCCACATCTTTGTCTTCTCTCATTCTTGAAGACTTGGTTCTAAGCCAGCATATTTTCATTCACTTTTTCTTTTCTAGGTGACTGCATTCAATTTCAGCCTCAAGACTCAGTTTTCTCCTTAGCGGTGCCTCCTTTCCTTATAAACACTTAGAGGATGCAGTCAGTTAAACTAGCAACCCTCTTGGGGTTTCAGTGCTGATTCCAAGCTCAATTTTTCCGCCCCACGCAACATAAAAGGGGTTAGAGTAGACCACCCCCCAGGCCTCCCTCCCTTCCTCGACTTCAGGCCCGTTCTATTTCTTGAGCTGAGCTTGCAGTGGAGAGGATCTTTTTCTTCTTCCCTAGAAGGACAGTTTAATTAGATGAGGTTGATTGTGGTTAATTTGTGATGTTTAATAGAATAGTCTTTCTTTTGTATCTATTAGTGAGCAATAATTCTGTTTCAGTATACTCAAGATACTCTCAAAAACTAAGGGTTTCCCCCTGCCCCACACCAACACTACACACATGCAGTTAACCTGGGATGGTGATTGTCTCGTTGATTCTGCCAGTCACTGAGAGTGGATCGGCCCCCACATCTGTAGGGCAAGATCACGAGCACATTTCGAGAGTGGGGAGCAGGGCAATCAGTGATGGGAGGGAAAACCAGAGAGAAAAAGCCTCCCCTTCCTTTACACCAATAGCTGTTGATGTGTCTGTCTGACTGTGCCCAAAGCAGTCTTTGATTTGTCCGTTCCCTTGGGTTTCTCCTCCCCATCTTGAAAAATACTAGGTAAGTTTCACTTAGAATTTCCCCTTTTTGTGACTGGTACTCTGGAGGATTCTGTTACTGTTAGCTCAGACTCAGATATTCTTACTTGCCCTGTGTTCCCACTTGAACTTTAAAATGGCACAAGTGCAAGGAAGCACTCTTAACACCTTTTATCCAGCTTCTCTTAGGGAATCAGTGGTCTTGGTTTACACTTGTCTCACCCGCCTCCGCGGCCATAGGGTTAGTAAGGTTGACAGCCTCCTAACCGTTGTCTCACATAACTGCTTCCAGGGCTTCTCCTGGCAGAACCTGGACTAGACTGGTTGTTCCTTCTACTGAAGACCACTCAGAATAGGAGCTAGACGTAGCAGTAACAGTGATGGGTAGAAGATGCCAGACTTCACTCTGCACTCTGATGAGATCCTACAGAAGACTGGAAACAGTCTTTTCCTCACTGATGGAAAATACTGATTTGATGGTGTGGAGACCATTTTAATAAGAATTTTACCTTCCCTAGGTTACTCTTAAATATCTTTCCTAGAAATGCATACATTTGTTAAGCTTTTGGGCAAATTGAGAGCACCAGAACTCATCAGCATCCTTTTTTGGGTGAGGCTCAAACCTTGCATCTTTTAAGAGTATGACATAGGGACTGCTGCATGCTGACCCAGCTGTGGGAGGGTTTACACCTTTTCAGGGAGGTAACCTTTGTTGATAAATCTGACTGTCGGTCGTTGTGTCCCGTGTCTGTCTCTTGCCACTCTTCCCCCCAACCTCCCCCCCGCCCAGCCACTTTGTTTACTTAGAAACCCTCATCCTCAGGTCACTGGTACTACCTTGCCCGTTAGCTTAGCAAGTAACAGTTCTGGGTTCATAAGTTCTTGTTCTTGTTCCCATTCAAAGGAAGTGTGGCTGAAACTCTTATGAAGTTTGTTCCTCACTGAAATCATAGCAGAATTCCTCATACTCCGAGTCTCCTAGTATGCCTGTAGGTCATACTATAGACTCATTTAAACAAGTCTGTCACTTAATTAGTTGATTTTGTGAATAAAATTGAAATCTTGATATTACTCAGTAATAAATATGACATGCCTTTGAGAACTGATTTTTACATATTTGGTAAGTTCTTGTTCACCTGTATGTGGAGTTCAAATTGAGAAGTAGATTCTAGCATGATTTGCACTGAAGAATTCCTAATTCCTAAAAGGAAGATTAGTTTAAATTAGTTTTGTATATAAATGATAGTCATATTGCTACATTGTTTTTAATAGTTTATGTGCAGAATTAAAGAACCATATTATATATATCCTTTTTTGTAGGAGTTGGACGTTCAATGGAATCCAAGCTCACATCTTTGGGAATTAAAACTTGTGGAGACTTGCAGTATATGACCATGGCAAAACTCCAAAAAGAATTTGGTCCCAAAACAGGTCAGATGCTTTACAGGTTCTGCCGTGGTTTGGATGATAGACCAGTTCGAACTGAAAAGGAAAGAAAATCCGTGTCAGCGGAGATCAACTATGGAATCCGGTTTACCCAGGTACTCGGCTCTGACCAGCCTTACCTTGTCAGGTTCTGTGTATTGTCACGTAGCCCCTCTCTCACCTAGACCTTAGACTCTTGATGCTTGAAGTTAAGTCTAAAACATTTGCCCTTCTCAGAGCTTGAGTTTAGACACTTAGGATGGTCAATAATATATGTTTAATATTGAAAGTTAAAATACTTAAGAAGGATTGGTAGGTATATAGGAAAATAACACAGCGGTTTTTCTGGTTTGTTTTTCCATAGCCAAAAGAAGCAGAAGCTTTTCTTCTGAATCTTTCAGAAGAAATTCAACGACGACTTGAAGCTGCTGGCGTGAAGGGTAAACGCCTGACTCTCAAAATCCTGGTACGAAAGCCGGGGGCTCCTGTGGAAAGTGCGAAATTTGGGGGCCACGGAATTTGTGATAACTTCACCAGGTAAGCTAATCTTAAAAAGGATATCAGCTATCGATAGTTCAGTGCAGGTTGTTATAGTTATTAGAAAATGAAGAAAACCAAGGAAGAATGTGAGCCGTGATAGTAGTTGACTTTCTGCAGAGCCAGGCCCCTGCGCAGGGCCCTTTGGTTCTGTCGATGTGTCAGGTTCAGCCTGGCACGGGAACCTGTAGCAGGGCCAGCCTGTCCGTGTGTGCTGACCTTCGGCAGCCTGTCCATGGGGTCTGCGGGCTGTTGCCTTCAGCATGTGGACGGAAAGAAAGGGAAGCACTAAGCCCTGCCACCACGGCGATGCTTGCCGGACTTTGGTCAGAGGGTCCCGGAGAGAGAGTTCAGGATAGTAAAGCAAAAAACGATTTGATGGGACATTTGCTTCATTGAGGGAGGTGTAATTTCTGTTTGTGAAAAGATAATCATTGTAGTCTCTGAAAACTGGTAGAAAGCATGTATAAAAACCCTATTTTTTAATGTGAGGGCCACTAATATAAAACTTGGTATAAAATTTGTGACCAATATGAAAATACTTAATTTTGCGTGCCATTTGATACTACACAGTACCCTGTCTTTTATGTATCAACCAACCAAAGCTTTGAGACTGTTGACTCTGAAAGCCACATATAAGGAACCCTAAAATATAGTTTAAGGGTTAGCGCATGCCAACCATACATATTAGATTCGTGTGTATAGTGAGATTAAATATGCCAAGAGTAATGTGATGACTACTCTCAAACACAGAAAGCTTTCAGCTTTATCATTAATGCATTTGTTCACCAGAAAACAAGGATTATAAATTAGGCATTAATGTGATTTAAAAAATACATTTTTATGCAGTTAGTAATCTTGGACTGTTCTATTTACCTATTTTAATAATTTTTTTTTTTTTTTTTTTTTTTTTTTTGGTGAGGAAGATTGGCCTTGAGCTAACATCTGTGCCACTCTTCCTCTGTTTTGTATATAGGATGCCACCACAGCTTGGCTTGATGAGCAGTGTTGGGTCTGTGCCCGGGATCTGAACCCATGATCCTGGGCCTGCTGAAGCAGAGCGCACAAACTTAACCACCACACCACCAGGCTGGTGCATAATAATAAACATTTTGATGTACCCGTATTTCAAATGGTAGTTAGTTAGATGTAATGTCAGTGGTCTTTTCTATAATAAGTTGGGTCTTAGGCCCTTACTCAGGAATGTAATTATCTTTTTAAACATGGCTTCTGTGACAAAATCAGATCCAGTTTTATAGTACCTTCTCTGGGAATGTAACCTGGAACTTTATTCAAGATACATGAAAAGGATCATCCAAAAATTAGTTTTCCTTTGGAAAGAGAAGTGGTGGTAGATTGTCTCTTGCCATGTCTGCACTTTTAAATATCTTAGTTACTTAGCATTGTCTATTTCGGTGCACTCAGCAATACTTAGCGGCTCACTCTGTCTAATCTTAATAAGAAAATCAGCCTTCGTTTAATCCTTTTTAGAAAATCTAGGTACTCCAAAAATCTAATTACAGTGTTTAAAAAATTGAGATTAATTATACTTTATTGCCCCCAATTCAAGGATAATATTCATTTAGCTATTTTGTAAGTACATAGCTGCTTGCTTTTGGTATTTGTCCCATTTTTGTCCTAAACTTAAAAAAGTTTTCTTATGAACAAAGTAGAAAGAAGAGTACAGTGAATGCCCGCGTTGCCCATCACCTGTTTCAGCAGCAGTTGTGCTGGCTCCCGGTGTGCCGTTCCTCCTCCCCTCCCCCCGGGTTATTTTGAAGCCAGTCTCAGATACCGTATCGTTTTCTTCCACAGGTATTTCAGTGTTTCTCTCTCACAAGACGAGGACTCTGTGTAGTAACACAGGACAGTTCCACATCTGCTGGGCATTGCTGACGATAAAGCATGCATTTTGCTGTGCCCATAAAATATTAACTTTGGATGAGACATGATAATGCAAAAGGAGCACATCACTAATTGAAACGGTGTAATTTTATAAGTGTTACCAACATGTAGTTCGCCGATAAGCCATTAACTTAAATCTTAAATTTTGGTGGTGGTGTGACTGCATAAGAAAGGTGAGGGATTATGAAATATTATAATACTGACCCTAATACTGCCTCTAATTCTGGGCTTAACACACTGTTTCCTGTGGGCCAAATCCAGCCTGTGGTCTGTTTTGATGTGATTTGTGTGAGCTAAGAATATATAAAGTTATATAAAAAGTTGTAAAAAAGGAAGAATAAGTGGAAGAGACCACAAAGCAGAAGCTGTTTACTGTGTGGCTCTTTACAGAAGAGTTGCTGGACCCTGTCTGTAGTCTCACGGAGGTAATGTTTGGTTGAGAAGATTCAGAAGTGGTACTTCACAGTCTGATTTTATAGTCTCTTCTGATTGGCCTTAATCAAAAGCTACGTGGCAATGGTGTGACTCCCAGACTCTGATACATTATCATTGTGTAATAAAATGACGAACCTGAAGTTGCGTGTCCGAGAGCTGCATGTAGATTGAGATCTGTGGCTTGATTGTCACTTAGGAAGAGTTTTCTTGTAACGATTTTCTTTTTGGGGAAAGAATTTTTTCCCCCTTGGAATTCTTTTGTGTATGTGTGTTTTTAATTTAAATTGTGTGCATGTGTGTGTGTATATATATAACTTTTTTTAGTCAAAGTAGTACATGTAATTGAAAAGTACAGATACAAGGCTTTCAGTCCTTTGCACTACTCCCCACCTCTGAGTGGCATTCTTTTCAACTTTTAGTGGTTTCTTGTCGTATTTCCATCCATATTTCTGGATACTTACTTGAACTGCTATTTCTAGCTTATTTTAGGTTTGCAAAATGTCTACTGACTTTTTATGTGGATGAGGATTTGTTCTCCTCTCCCATTGCCTGTTGCTGTTTCCTGTATCTGTGTATTTCCTTTGCCCCCAATAAAGTTGTCGTTTTTTGTTCAATCACTATCTAGTGTTACATTATTATGACCATGTACGTCCTGTACATAGCTGATCCTTATAGTCCACTATGATCACATTTCCTTTCCTGTTGAACTTGTTTTTCCTGGAATTACTGAGTATCTTATTTTGTTTGTGTGCTTTTTTGTGAGTTTGGCACTCAGTTTATCCCCAGACCCCCTCCTGGTGTGTTTCAGTACATAGTGGTCTGTTGGTGTGGTCTTCTGCCGGCCCTCTAGCCTGCTCCTCCTGTCTGGGTCAGTGTAAGATCTGTTGCAGAGCTGGAGCCCTGGGATGTCCCCTCTCTGTGATCTGTGTTGGTCCCTATTTTCCTGGATCCCCGCTCTCTCTCTTTAGTATTTTACTGAGAAGGAATGCGTGGGTGCAGTTTTTTGAATCTGTCTGTCCTCATGCTCAATAGTTTTGCTGACTTAAATGTTACAAATATAAGTTAGAAACCATTTTCCTCAGACGTTTAAAGGCTCGCTTGTCGTCTTTTTTTCAGGGTCACTGTTGAGAAGTTCAGTGCTCTTTTGATTGCCTGTTGTTTACGGGAGATCTCTCTTTTTCTCTCTGGAGCCTCCAGGATTTTCTCTTTGTCTCAGAGGTTCTGGAATTTTGTTGGTTGGTCTTTGTCTTTGTGCCAGGTACTTTTTCAGTATTAAATTTTTTGTTTCTACTAACATTTTAAATTTCAGAGTGTCCTTTTTATCTTTGGACATTTAAATATTTATAGTATCTCTTATTTCACAGATGCAGTATTCGCTCTTATCTCTTAAGTACTCTCCCAGTCCCCGTGTCAGTCTGTTTCTCCGAGTTCCTGTTCTGGTTGCTGTCTTGTGTGAGGTTTCTTTCAGGTGTCTGTCTGGTAGTTCTTGGCCGGCTGTTCGTGAGCTGCTAAAATGGCGTTTGGAACCTCTGGCTTCTTTGTGGGACGTGTAGACCAGAGGGCTTCAGGGTGTGTGTGGTTGGAGGCCTGGTCTTGGGTTCCCACACCAAGTGGCAGGGTCTGCGCTTTGTCTCTTAGGCTTGTCTGTTTCCCTAGGAGGACATCCTCCAGCCTCCTGCCCAGGCGGGTGAGACGGTGGAGGTGGCAGCCGAGTTCTGGGTAGGCGGTAGGGAGAGGGCTGGGGAGAAAGCACGGATGGGGGTTTCTGTGGCGAGTGCCGTGCTTCACTTGTCCTTAGCTGTGTGATGCCTCGTGGCTGCTCTGTGTCGGCGTTCCCGTGTGTGACAGGGCTTACACAGCGGGGAGAGGGGACCTCTGCGAGTCTCAGCCTCGTCATCTCTGCTCCTATCACAGGGACCTGACGCCTCGAATCACCAGCTTCTCTGGGGCCCAGGGCAGAAATTGGCATATCCCAAGTCGGAGCCTTGTTAAGGCATTGAGCAGGCGTTTGGTAGCTTGGCGTTTACTGGCTTGCTTTCAATATTCTAAATTAGAAACGTTTTTCCTCTAGTCTCCTCTCCCATTTCTGTCTTTTAAGAGTTTATACCTTTCAAAAATCATTTCACGTCAGTTTAGTGGTGCTTCAGAAAGAAAGATACACCACCATGGTCTACTAAACGTCTTGCTTTTAAGTTTTTCTGTCTTTATTAAGTAACAAATCAATGGAAATACTGTGCAAATGATTTCCTTAAAGAAACAGGCACTTTTCAGGGCTGGTCTGCTGGTGTAGTGGTTAAGTTCACATGCTCTGCTTCAGTGGCCCTGGGTTCACAGGTTCAGATCTTGGGCGTGGACCTAGCACCACTCATAAAGCCACGCTGTGGCAGCATCCCACATAAAACAGAGGAAGACTGGCACAGATGTTAGCTCAGAGACAATCTTCCTCAAGCAAAAAGAGGAAGACTGGCAACAGATGTTAGCTCAGGGACAATCTTCCTCACCAAAAAAAAGAGGCACTTTTCATAGATGAATACATAATATCCTCATGGTACTGAAAAAATAAATACAATAAATATAATTTTTGGCACCTAATCATGCTGGAAGATTCACCAGTCCTCCTTCAAGAGTTCTTAAAGATCTAAGAATTGTATTTTCTTGGAACCTAAAATTTTGCACTTATTCATGCTTTAGTTGCAACACAGTATGCTTATATTTATGTATGCTTTATCTAAAATACATCTTTTTTTTAAAAAAAAATCCAACTTATCTTGGACAGGTTCACCATTAGTTTGTATCTTTAAGTTCTAGTGTTCTTTGTGACTTTTCTTTTCCCCCTTGCTGCCAGTGTGATTAATGTGGTATTACTGCCTTCAAGGAAGGCTGTCTCATTCATTTTTAAGAATTATAATTAGTACTTAATTATTTAAACCTTTTGTTAGTTTCTTTACAACTTTTCTGTAACTTTTACACAGTTCCATGCTACTGAGGCACTAGTGAATACGTATGGGATGTAATTTTTGTTCCTTTAAAAAAGTTGATTCTGTCACTTACAGGACCATAACTCTTGACCAGGCAACAGACAGTGCGAAAATAATTGGAAAGGCCACATTAAACATGTTTCATATGATGAAACTCAACATAGCGGATATGAGAGGGGTAAGTGTGTAACGGTTTTACATCCTGACTTCCTGTCGTGTTTTCTCGTTTGAGGCTTATCTGAGCGTGGTCCTGGTGAGGTGCAGGGTTATAGGCCGGCTTTCAGCTTCTTTGGCGGTGATATGAGAACAGAACCGAAAAGCTCCTGACTTTCTCATTTGACTTCATCTTACTTTTCAGAGAAGAGTCAGATTTTTTCTGACAGCTCTTTGTTTTCTGCCTAGAACAATAATTTTGTATCTTCAATTTTTATATGAGTGCCTTTCTCTTACTAAGACTGATCTGGCTTGCATTATCTTGCTTCCCGTTCTCGTGCCCCTAGGAGTAGACGGGACGGCGAGGAGTGTGAATCTGCAAATAATTCTTGTACCTCTAAGGTCGTTTTTAATCAGAAACGTTATGCCTGATGAATGACGCTCTAGGAGGGAGGGTTTGCCACAGGCACAGGAAGACGCCTTTGGAACGGATAGGCGAGAGGGCATCAAAAATGTAAAAACGGGGGCTGGCCCCGTGGCCGAGTGGTTAAGTTCGCGCGCTCCGCTGCAGGCGGCCTAGTGTTTCGTTGGTTCGAATCCTGGGCGCGGACATGGCAGTGCTCATCAAACCACGCTGAGGCAGCGTCCCACGTGCCACAACTAGAAGGACCCACAACGAAGAATATACAACTATGTACCCAGGGGGCTTTGGGGAGAAAAAGGAAAAAATAAAATCTTTAAAAAAAAAAAAAAAGTAAAAACGGCAATTTTCTGTTCTTGAGGATTAACCTTCATAGGTTCGGTGCCTGAGTGCACATATGTGAGTAAAGGATTGCTATTGGCTTGGTGTAGGTTTTGTGGAAGGATTAAGAAGTTGCTGAGCCCGCCACGATTAAAACTTCTTCCTGAAATCCTGTTGTAAGGTTTTATGGGGGCGTGTGTGGGGTGGTGGTATCTGTACAGATACCAGCGGGGTCCCCACTGCCCATCCCATTCCCCCAAGCCCATTTTTTATTTGAAAAGTACTTCATTTTAAAAAGAAAAATGGTAGATAAAGTAAGGTTGCAAGTAGATTGTCCCCTATTTGAATTTTTTTTAAATCTTACTTTTTAAAAACTTAGTTGACTAGAACTTCAGTGGGACACAGCATTGCACTTTTTTGGATTTTCTGATTTTGAAGAGATTGTAGTATATTTGGGTAGAATGGGGTACTCTCAGATTGAGCTGATAACCGCTCACCAGCTAGGATAGAAGTAGTTTTTGTAATAAGTCATATAGAAGGCTGTTTGTTTGAATACTTCCATTTAACTTTTTATTCTAGAAAGAGGATCTAGAGGATAGTAAAGAATTAGCTGAGAATTTTGCTAGTTGAATTCATATTTTCACTTTAGTTTTCCTAGGAACACATTTATTATTCTGGTTCTAGGTTGGGATTCATGTGAATCAGCTGGTTCCTGCGAATGCAAACCCTTCCGCCGGTCCCACTCGCCCATCGCTTCCGTCAGGCCACTTTCCTGGTGGGTCACACTCTGTCCTTGATCTCTTCCAAGTCCAGAAAGCTAAGAAACCTGCAGACGAGGAGCACAAGGAAGGTCAGCGTCGTCCGCGTGGCTCTCGCTTGGGTGCCGCTGTTATCCGTAGGAAAGCTAAGTTAATCTACAAGTGTTCTGACGCGGTTCTGTGTAACTGTTTAAGAAACAGTTGACATTCTGAATTATGATTAATAAAGTTTATTTGCAATGGACTGAAGCCCCCTCTCCCCTCAGTGATCTGAAGAAGCTGTTTTTGTATTGTACTTTCAGTATTTCTGGCTGCCATGGATCTGGAAGTAGCATCTGCCTCTAGAACTTGCGCTCTCTTGCCATCTTTTTCTACACATCTGACATCAGGTATCAGTCCTGTCGTTAGCAAAGCTGAGTCTTCAGGGAAGTGGAATGGTCTACATGCTCCCATCAGTTTAAAGTCAAGACTTAACCTGAGTATAGAGGTCCCGTCACCTTCCCAGGTATAGTTTTATACTTCTGTATACGATGTAAGTGTGAAAGTGGCTTTACAGTCGGAATGGCGTTTGACCTTCTTGATGAGGCTGCTGGCTAGGGCGGACCGTGATGTGGCTGCGTTCCACCGGGAAATGAGTTAGGTGAAAGATTGTGCTTTGCAGAGGTTTGCCGTTCTTGCAGGTTGTGAAACATAGATGACAGCCAGGTTCGTAAACTGCCACTGTCAGCAGCCACTTCCCCTGTGACAGTGCTAATCACACGGAGCGCTCTGTTCAATAGCGCAGCTTTGGTGATCATTAGTAGAGAGGCCTTATGTCAAAGATTTTTCTTGCAGCATTTGCAAACAGTTCTCTCTATAGGGTGAATGATTTTCCTGACGTAAGCTATTAATTCAGTTGGGGTGAGCTGTAAACGTGGCCTGCTGTTGGAACTTTTGCTCCTTGGAAGCTTAAGATAGCCCTTTAAGCTCTATTGGGAAAGTCAGTTTCTCTGCTTCCCTGAATAGTAGGAGGCTGAAGGAGATGTCCGTGTTGGCTGAAGGCTAGAGAAGGTAGGGAAGGGACAGTTGTGACATGCTTGCGTTGGGTCCCAGTTGCTGTTTCTAAAATTAGCTGCTCCCTGGCAAGGTAAGGTTGGCCTCCCAGCTCATGAGATCGTGCGTTTCTAAAGGGATGTGCACGGATGGGCAGAGGGTTCTGGTATGCAGGCTGGAGAAAAGTTAGCTTCTAGAATCCCTTTTTTCTAGCTTGCTGCTCTCAGACTAGAGCTGTTTCTCTTTTGGGGCAGATAGTCTCCTGTCTGAAGGGTAAACTTCTGATGCAGGACTCTCTTAATTTCCCATCCCAGAAATTTGACGTGTGTCTTAGGCCTTGGCCCTGCCCCTGCCCCCTGCGAGGGGTCTAAGATTTGACCTTGACAAAGGCTCCACCTGTCTGTCTGCCCCTATTACAGGAGAGTCACTGAGTATTGTTGGACTTACCTGATCCCGTGCTGCTGGCCACTCGTGTACACTTGTCATCTCCAGACCCCACACATTACTTCTCAGACTTATGGCTAAAGGCCAAGACAGTCCAAAAATATGCTGGTTCTGGGGGGAGCTTTCCTAGCCTAGTTATCTGACCTCATGTTCATCATCCAGGATGTTCACATTGAAATTAAAGTGATACATTCACTCTCCAAACACATCGTCTCTGAGTGCTGTACCCTCCTCAAGCTCGTTACGTGTGCTCTTTTGTAGCTCGATCAGTCCGTTTTGGAAGCGCTTCCACCTGATCTCCGAGAACAAGTGGAGCAAGTTTGTGCTGCTCAGCAAGGAGAGGCGCATGGCGACAAAAAGAAAGAACCAGTAAATGGCTGTAACACGGGAATTTTGCCACAACCAGTTGGGACAGTTTTGTTACAAATACCAGAACCTCAGGAATCTAACAGTGATACAGGAATTAATGTAATAGCCCTTCCAGCATTTTCACAGGTAAGTTAAATTCAGGGACCTTCTACCAGAGTTGAAATATTCTCACCCATCCTACTCCAGCTCCGGGCTTGTCTCATTCCCATTTTTCTTTTGCACCCTAAAATCTCAGTGGCTGACACCATGTTGTTGGGGAGGAGGGGTTGGCCTGTCTCCACACCACCCACAGGATGTAGACTGACAAGAGCTCCCTCTCCTGAAGCAACAGTGTGTGGCACCAGAGGGCAGGGACGAGGGGGGCTGTGCCGTGTAGGTGCTTAACACCTCCACCCAGAAAGAAAGAGAAGTTCTCCTGTTTCATTGGTCAGAGATCACTGGGCCACAGTGGAGTGAGAGGGTGGAGGTGTAATCACACACGACGGACACTAACACAATCTAAGTTTGATGTTTAAAACCATCACAGATGAGCCTGTTTTCCTGTGTTTTGCTTCTCATTTTCTGTTAGTACTTCTTGCCCTGGTTGTTCTTTAGTTGGGTTTTTTTTTTTAAATCAATTCACAGTCAAAATTTTATTACTATTCTCACCTTAAAACCTTGTTTGAGAATTTAATGAGCTTTGATATTGAGGACCTGTTAAGAATTCATACAGATTAGAGAAGTATGATTTGAAAACAAAGTCAGTTTTGTGAAAAGTATAAAGCAGCTGCTGTATGGGATCAGCTCAGGTTTGACTTTGAACTTTTTTTCCACGAGGTGGACCCTGAGGTGTTCGCTGCCCTTCCTCCTGAGCTGCAGAAGGAGCTGAAAGCAGCATACGATCAAAGACAAAGGCAGGGAGAGAAGAGCCCTCAGCAGCCGCCGGCCGGCGCATCTGGTAAGCCTCGGAGTTGACGTGTAACAAAAACAAAGATGACAGCATGAAGTCATTGTTGTGTGTGATTACTGTTGTCGATAATGGCCAAAATCTAAGCTGTCAGTCATGGTAAGGGCTCTTCATATTGGAGAGCAGAACAAGTATACAGCTTGGTAAGTTTGTCATCGTCCTAGTTGGATTTGTATCTGTAACTTCTTGACTTAAAAACCATTCTGTACTTTAAAAAGTCTGAATAAGATGCTACCAGAAATCTGTTGAATACTTGTCAAGCCTGTTGTCCCTTGAGACTGATAACAGTAGGTTTAAAACAAAATCTGAAGGTTTTTGAACATGTGTCAGTCACCACATTTACTATGAAAACAGAAGATTGGCTGCTGAACTGTGGGAGGCACCTCCCTGTGGAGCTTCCATTCGATCCTCAGGAGCACCCCCTTTTAGATGTGCAGTGCTCCAAAGGTCAGATTAGCAAGGGGCCGAGCAGAGGGACTAGGCATTGTCTAGCCTGCACTTCCTGCTATTTTCACTCTTGGCAAGAGGCCTGTGCGCATGTGCTCAGGGTTGTATTTGGGAGATGGAAAGAGAACCTGTGGTAGTATTTAGACATATTTTGTTGAGAATCTTATGACCTTCTTTTAGTGCCAAAGAATCCATTACTTCAGCTAAAACCAGCAGCAGTGAAAGAAAAGAAAAGAAACAAGAAAAAAAGTCCTGTCAGTCCCCTCAAGAAGATTCAGAGTCCTTTGAAAAACAAGCTGCTTAATAGTCCTGCAAAAACTCTGCCAGGAGCCTGTGGGAGTCCCCAGAAATTTATTGATGGGTTTTTAAAATATGAAGGTCCTGCTTCTGAGAAACCTCTGGTAAAATTTTTTTCTATTTTCTCAACTTTGACCTTTTATCAGATCTTAATGTACTTGATATTATGTAAATATTGCACTTTTTCCTCATTTGTTTTCTTACAGGGAGAACCCTCCGCTTCCACTTCAGGTGCGCCAGGCCTTCCTGGTTTGCAGCCTGTCCCACCCGACTGTGCTAGACCCCCGGCACCTAACCTAGCGGGAGCTGTGGAGTTCAGTGATGTGAAGACCTTGCTCAAAGAGTGGATAACTACCATTTCAGGTTGGCTTGGCTGGTGGTAAGATGGCCAGAGGCTCAGATGTAATGGTCCTGTGATTTCAGAGCATGAACAGACTCAACTGTGTAGATGGAACTCATTTTTCTAAATCGAATAAATTCCAGCCAGCTACCCCCTAACCTTTTAAACTCCGGGGCTGGCTTTGAAAAGTTCCTTAGCACAGACTGTTCGTTTGATAGCTCTAGTCAGTGGTGTAGCTGTAGAAATGCAGTTTGCCTTTATCCCCACAGAGCACTTTCTCCTTCAGAAAGATAGGCTGGTCCTCATTTGAGGTTTTCCCCCTTTCTAGATCCAATGGAAGAAGACATTCTGCAAGTTGTGAAATACTGTACTGATCTAATAGAGGAAAAAGATTTGGAAAAACTGGACCTAGTTATAAAATACATGAAAAGGTAATTATTCAGTACTTTTATCAAAAGGAAAAATTTGGCATGTCACAGTGGACGGACTGACTGAGGGAGGTGAGGTGAGGTGCTGAGCAAGTTTTAACCCCTTCTGGCAATCGGTTGTGTTGACTATACTCTTTAGGGTTAAGAAAAAAGGGATGTCCTTTATTTTGAATCCCAGAGAAAGCAATGCCATAATATTGACTGGGGAGTAAAGACAGTCAAAATGAGATTTTTCCCCTTGAGGGTTATATAGTTTAAAACCATACTAAGTACTTTTGAGTGTTGGGGCTTTTTTTCTAAAATTGCTTCTCAGGTAAAAATGTTAAAACCCTTAAGCCCTAAGCAAATGTTACCCTGATCCTTGGAGGAGGACCGTCTTCCCTGACTCTCTCTTCTTCCCACCCTCAGGTTGATGCAGCAGTCGGTGGAATCGGTTTGGAATATGGCATTTGACTTTATTCTTGACAATGTTCAGGTGGTTTTACAACAGACGTACGGAAGCACATTGAAAGTGACGTAAACAGGACCGGGAGCCTGGTGCTCGCCACTAGCTGTGCCATAAGTGCTTGTGAGGTCTTTGCAAAGTGCATGATAGTAACGCTCTGAGTTTTTATAATTTTAAATTTCTTTTTAAGCAAGTGTTTTGTACATTTCTTTTCAATAAGTGCCAAATTTGTCAGTATTGCATGTAAATAATTGTGTTAATTCTTTTACTGTAGTATAGATTCTATTTACAAAATGTTTGTTTATAAAGTTTTATGGATTTTTACAGTGAAGTGTTTACAGTTGTTTAATAAAGAACTGTATGTATATTTTGTACAGGCTCCTTTTTGTGACTCCTTTAGGAAGCAAATGCTGAACTGTTGATTACACTTAAAGGCTGAAAACCCTCAAGCCAGACTCTTACAGGCTCCCTGCTAATCTGTGAAATTTCCTGAGGCCCCAGACTGGGAGTCTGCTCATTCCAAGCAGGGGTAGAGCTTCTGAACAATCTTACCATTCTTGTCCCCAAGCATGAACACATGAGCATGTTACGAAAATCTTCTTTACTTCTTCCAAGTAGAGGAATTTACATTATTTTGAATTAGAACACACACACAAAAAATTGAATTTTTTCCTAGGAAAATTATGTCCCACAGATGGTTTAGAGGTGTTTTTGCCTCTACTGGCCCTTGAGAAACTTGAATAATAATGAAGAATGGTACAGATTCTCAAATGTATATAAAGTATTTTTCTATACTATGTTATACTCTAACACTTTAAAAATATAGGTTATAATTCTATGCCAGTGAATACTTGGGAACATTTTCTTCAAACACTGAGCTATTAAACAGGTAGTCAGTCAGATATTAGAGATTGTTACAAGAATCTCACGTGAAGAGATTTCTTACATTGGGAAGGAGTATATATCCTCCTGTGGACCCACTTCCTACATTCTTCAGGAAAACCATAAAACTAGCTACAGTCAGATTACTCATACAAATAATCATTATGATGTTTCTGCAACAACTTAGAAAGAAGCACTAAGCCCAAATAGTTAATCAAGTCCCTACTGATTGTCTCATCAGAAAATGTATGCATAAGAGAATTTTCTAGGATAAAATATAGACCAAGATTGCTGTATAAAAGTTCCTCATGTTAACATGTGCTAGTACACAAGATATGCTAGTTCACAGTCCTTGTCCTTAAAAGAACGAGCTGAACCGAGGAGGATGACTCATGGGAGAGAAGCTGCGCTAAGGTTGAGGCCTAACAGAGCTTACTGGTGAATGTTTTCTTTATTGGAAGTTCAGAATTGTGCTGATTACAGTGGACTCTCGACTATACAAGCAGTAAAGAGCAGCCAGCTAGGCTTTACACCATGGTTTCACACAAAGCGAAGAAAGAAATATCAGAATGCCTAATTTTCTATTTTAAAAAATTTCTAAGGGCATATGGCAGAAGAATGCTGGAAAAAAATCACTGTGGGAAGGATATGCATAAATAAGTATTTCTTACATCAAAAAAGTCCCAAGAATCACAAAATCTGCAGAAGCTTGGTTAATCAAATACTGCAGTACTGATTTAATCAGTATAAAATTCAAAGAGCTTGAGATCTGTAATAAAAATCCAAATTTGGGGAAGGGCAGACTTGAAAACAGCAGCCAGTAGAGGAGGGCTGGGCGAGTGAACAGGCACATTGGAACCGTGGGGACATGTAATCGACCACTGTCAAACCAGTGTAAGTTTCTTGGTTTCTCATGGAAAACATTGTATACACCTATTTTTTTCCTTCTGTACTTAAGTTCATCAGTGTCCAGATTACATCCATTCCATTTTTTCTTGTTTTTCTTGGTGATGTTACAACATAATATTGCATTTTCTCCAATTCCTGTCCCATGTGGAAAAATTAGATGATTTCAAATACTTTCTTCAGCTCCACAATAAGCTGCCAGTCACTCTTCTGCATTTCATCTCTGAACCAGTCTTTGAGGGCATCGATGGACTGCCGGCTAATCTGCAATTCCCGAGACACAAACAGGGTAAACAAAATGTTCAGACAAGTGCCCAAGAAAACCATGTGGCCCTGTAGTCTGTCACCAGATGCTGCTCCTTACAAAGAAAGCTTAGGTAGAAATAAAGGCAGCACTTGCCTGCCTTCCAGAGGAGCAGAATCCCAGCATCACATCTGTTACGTGAGTTAGGCAGAAGGGGACCTAGGAGTCCCAGCGGGCACTGTCAGGAAGCACCTTCCTCAGCAAAGACAAGGCCATACTACACACCAAACCCTAAGGAACAATCTAAGTCCCATCAGATTCTAAAAGTTCAAACTTCAGTGCTCCTGAGTAAGGGTAACCAGAGAAGAGCTGACTCCCCGCTGTCTGACAACGAGGCCACTTGCACGGAGATACTTGCCTTACTGACAAGGATGTCTGTAGCTTCAAAATGTCTCCCGTACATCTTGGGAGATTCCCCAGGGATAGGTTCTATTTTGACACAGACTTCTTGTCCCTTTTTTGCAACATCCACTTGTTTATGGTTTATTTCAATACTTGTGACTACTCCAATGTCAACAAACTGCAAAATAAGAACAGAAACTGCAATGTAAGGCAGAGGAATCATGCCTGTCACAAGCACTGTGGACAGCTGAAATCAAATGAGCAAAGGCACCAGCCGGAAAGCCTTGGCGCTGCAGCCCTCCCTCCTCACTTCAGTCCCCACAGTGCAACCTCCTCACTGGTAAGCGAGGTGTGAACCGGCCCCTCCCCTCTGCCCTTCACAACATGGTGTGAGGACAAAAGCAGATCACTCCTGTGCTTTGGGGAACTTGAAAAGTGCTCTGTTAACCCAATGTAGTTTGCTGTTTCAGCTTTATCCATTCCTGTGACAGGTGCCAAATTAAGAGGGGAGAACAGGCACAAAAGTTCTGAATCAGGAATGAGCGTGGAGTGGTCGGTGTGGTGAAGAAGGGGGTGAGGAGCAAGGGGATGACGTCAGAGGCAGCCAGGGACAACTCATGGGGCCTTATAGGCCGCAGTAAGAACTCTGCATTTCATCCTGAGGGTGAGAGTTGTGAGTGACCTCATCTCAGTTATAGTTTGAGGGGGGGAAAACCCACTCTGTGCGCTGCCTTATGAAGAGATACAGGAAAGTAAGTGGAAACAGAGTTTGGTTTGGCAAAAGCCCTACAGGAAATAACTACTGCCCATAAACGTCTTAGCTCAGCCCACTAAAACAGTACAGAAGCAACGACTCCCAGACGCAACAAGTCACGGTGCTCAGATGACTTCTCAGTGCCATTTCCCACTAAAGGAACCAGGTCTGGGGCTGGGAAAGTACCTGGTGAGCCTGGAGCATCTTGCTGCACCAGAAAGGAAGAAAAACGCTCCAAGTGCTATGTGGCAAGGACACAGTAGCCGGCTTGAATGGGCTCCCACTGACCAAACTGGATCATTGGGGTATCAAAAGTATTGGTAACGGAAGGAAGGTTCTTTACAGACTGGGGAGGGGGAGGAATCACAATTTCACAACCATTTATGTAATAATTGACTTAGGCAAGGATTGCTAGTGGTTACTAAAGCTATTAGGATAAAGCCTGTTGAGAAACAGGATATTCACAGGGAGTTGGAAGTACCCCAGAGATTACTTAGTAATTACAAAAGGAGAAAGATCTACCTCTAATGGAGATGCTCAGCAGATAGCACCTTCCCCAATAATCAAAGTTAGCATCACCAACACTGAGACCACCTATGTGTGCGCAAGACACACGGCAGGCAGTACTTATGTGTGTAGTATCCTTTCCAATTTCCTTATATCTAGTCATGAGGAGACAATCAGACAAATCTAAATTGAGAAATCTGCAAAATAACTGGTCTGGACTCTACAAAAAGAATGGGAGACTATTCCTGATTGAGACTAAAACACATAATAACCACATGCAGTGCACCTTGAAGGGATCCTGGACCAGGTCAGCAGGTGGAATTATTACAGACAGTTTTGGAACGACTGGTGAAATGTGAATGAGGACTGTAAGTGTACAAGAGTGAACTGTTCGTTTTCCTTAGGTGTGATGCTAATCTAGAGGGAAGGAATAGGAGTGTTCATTATTCTTTTCCCTAGCTTTTCCCTAGGCTTGAAACTTCAAAAATGTTTTTAAAAGGGGGAAAGAATTCAAAGTAACTCGCAACTTTCCCTAACTGCAGCACTGATACCAGGTACTAAGAATCAACACTGATTAAGGAAAACTGATATTTAGTGAAACTGAAGTACCAGTTACAGAAGATGACAAGCTCTGCTTGATTTAAGTTTGTGTTTGTCACCATCCTGGGACTCCCATTTACTGCTTTAAGAGATGACACTTTTTTTAAAAGTACTATCAGAACTTACATTTTTGCTAGGGACGCACATGGGTGTCCCCTGTTTCACCTGACCTGCTTCCACAGTCACTCCTATCACTATTGGATCTCGAGAATTGAAAATATACTGAGGGAGGATTTTCATCTTGCAGGGAAATACTGCTATGTGCCTAAAAGGAAAAAAGAAAACCCAGTAACTTTTAAGCTTAGAAAATCACTTAAATATTAAACAATAGATAGAGGCTTCTCCCATTAGATCAAAGCAGCCTTCCTCAGTGCTGGCAGAGCAGCAGGAAGGCCGCTGCAGCTGGCCTTCTCTGAGTGCTGCCGTCCACAGCTCCCTTCTTGTGCGTCGTTCTCCCTCCACCCTGTCGTCCCCCTTTCCGTTCCGTTGCTTCCCAAGTCTTAAAGAAGCTGTGCCACCGGAGCCTTCTGTGCCCAGACTACAAGGCTGAGCCCTGCCCATAAAGACGGGGCTCAGAAATCGATGGGAGCTACTGTCAGGAGCGTCCTGTGGCACATGTGTGGTCTACTCTGGGGACCGCACAGGCATCAAACCATATCCTCCTTTTCTCCACCATGTTCCCAAATCAATTGATCCATAAGGCCACTCTTTCCCTGCTTCTCAAGCATATGCTTAAAGTACTTTACGAGGTTCTAGGAGTCTTCTTAAACTGAATTCTTTTCACTTCAGGTTTCATGATCTAAAGTGAGCATATCCCAATCTAAATCCAGTATTGACCAATCAGCTTTACTGTAAATGTACCCCAGACTGAGCCATCACTGCCCTTAGTCACTGGTCTGAGCCTGGACGATGGGAGCCTCCTGACAAGCTCTTATCACCAACTCCCTGAAACCCTTCCTCTGGCCTCAGGGTCCTACTCGACACGAGTCCTACCACTCCCTCCCTGAGGTTCGGTGTGGCTGCCTCCACTTCTGAACCCAATCCAGCCTGCAAGTGCTGTCCTTCCGCCTGGACACTGCCCATGTGTCTGGGTGGCTCGCTTCATTCTCTTCAGATCCCTACTTGAATGACAGATTGACAGAGATGAGCCGCCCCCCCAACCACATTGTCAGTCACAGCTCTTGTCTGCTCATCTAGGCCATTCCCTACTTCATTTCACTTTCTGAGCACTTATCCCCACATCTCATGTGTCTATCGCTTGTCCGTCCTGTGAGCTCCAGGAGGGAAACTGGTCAGGGTCCCTGCTGACTTCTTCAGCACTTGCAGCAGTGCCACCTACACTGGGCACTCAGTGAGGCTGGCTGGAGGAAGGAGCTTTTCTCCCACGGAATGCCTCACCTCGTTTCATTTCCTAACTTTCCACACACTAATTTTGTTACTTCCATTCCATGCAATCCCACATAAGGAACTCCAACAAGATAAAGTCCCCAAACGCAGGATCTACTCACTCATCAATGAGATCTAGGTCTGCCAAATTGAAAAGTAAATAATAAACAGAAAGGCTAGAGAAGATATGTTCACACACTGCTGGGATGTCTTGGCTGGGCAGAGTTTGTGGTTTATCACACACCACTTCAGGCTCTGGTAGATGAGAGGATACCATCCTTTGTGTCTACACACCTTTCTGGATTTGGTAATTCTCAAATAATCAACTTCCTTACCAAAGATCCAATGTAAGTAAAATCACCAACTTACTTAAATTCTTCTTGTTTCTGTTTCTTGTAGTCTTGTCTATATTTCGTAAAGGCATCAAATAAATGATAAATAATTTCTGCACTAAAAATTCTAACTCCTAAACTGTCAGCCATTTCTTGTGCATCTCGTTCGATTCTCACATCAAAGGCCAAAATTACTGCATACCTAAAAGGTTAAAACATAAAACACATCAAAGACCATCCAGTAAAAGAGAGTATATCATAAAGGACAGTTTGAAGAAAATGGGCAGGTAATAGGAAAGCCTTCGTAGCAGAAGGGAAATTACTTACTGAGGATCATGCTCCAACATCACTGAAGCCTTCATAACATCTTTTTTATGGACTGGACCAATGTTAATCCCTGCATACTGGAGAAAGAGAGTTTCCGAGTTTAACTGCCTGTGTCAGTTAACAGAAACAGCACCACAAACCACTGACTACCACTGGCTGTCGTGGGGTTGGATGTGGTTACTTACGGGCACTTCTGATGTTTTCAGAAATTCAAGTAGAGCTTCCAAAGATCCCAGTGTAGATGCCTGGACATACACTCCTTTTTCTTCTAATTTGATAGCATTTAGTGTCTGCTTTAACTCATGGATCAATTCATCCTTGAAAAGAAATTAGATTTGACAAGGTTGTAAATACATCTCTATCATCAGCAGCCTAGAATTTAACTGCTTCTCTTTTTGATTAAATATTCACCTGAAAATATGAAACCAAGAGCAAGGCACAGCAGAATCTGTGCTGGAATGGAGGAGACCGTTTAGGGGCTCCATCTGAGCTGTATCCCACTTCACCTCTGTAGATTTATAAATGTTGAAATATACTTAACCTCTGCTCTATGTGGCAAATAAGGTAGATGGATGAGCGGAATGAAGTAAGAAGAATCTCTTGTCAGTTAAAAGTACTACATAAAATAACATGTTACGGTGGCCCAAAGGCTCTGCTTGACTATCTTAACCAGAAACACCCTAATCTCAGCAGCCCGTCCCCGTCACTGGTCCTCTGAGATGAAGAGATTTTGACCAGAAATAGGTAAGACCACCTTATGTTGATGCCGTTAAAAACGCAGAAGTCTATGCTGTACTCAGGACTGGGGAAGAAGGAGCCTGCCCTGTCCTCACTGGCCCTACACTGGCTGATTGCTGATGGCAGGGACCTGCTGCTGCCTAAGGAATGATGGGAGTCCCCACACACTAGATGAGCCGTGTGCCGTGAGCAGTATCTTCTCCTTGGCAAGTGAATACATAAACTATGGCTCACAGTTGCTTTTGTGAAACTACGCTGGGCTCCTGTGAGCCTTCTGCTCCTACAAACAGGCAGACAGGCTTTAAAATGACTCCTAGGCCCCAATAAGATTTTCTTTAGTTCTGTCTACATACTGCAGTATCTAAAATAAAACATAAACAACGTCTAGATTTTGATTAGCTTTTTATTTAAATAAAATGTATTATTTTAGAATTCCAGCGTATACAAATATTATTTATACCAATTTATATGGTTGTACAGACTGAAGTAATTTAAAAGCATCAACTATTTGCTAAAAGGCCACCAGATGAGGCTTCACAAAGACAAAGGTACTCATTCAGCATTCCCAGCATGTGCCCTACAGATACATGACAGAACTCTGATGTCTTTGGAAGAAAAATAAAATAAAATAACTTACTTTAAGCACTGGGATTTCATCTTCTTTATAAGCCACCAGGAGGGGTAAGCCAGCCAATGTCTTCTCCAGGTCTTTTCCCAGAATCTTCACCCCCTGAGCTGCTTCTACTTCTTTATGCTTTTCATACTGGTTCTACAGAGATCACACCATTTGTTACCACATTTATTTGAAAAGTGCCTAGCATAATGAGATGATGTAAGAGGCAATTATGTTCGTGACCTTGGGGAAGGCAAATATTTCTTAAACCAGACACAAAAAAAGCAATAAACACAAAACACTGAAAAATTCAACATTAAAATTAAGTATTTGTTTTTCAAGAGACCATAGAAAAACTAAAAAATCACAGAGTAGAAGATGCTGCGATACACACAAAACACTAACAGACTAGTGTCCTGATTATATAAACAACTCCTATAAATCCGTAATAAAAATTGACAATGCCTGAGCACAACGGGCATTTTACAGAGGAGGAAATCTGGCTAATCCAACAAAGAAAATAATGAGCAACCATATTTCAATCAGGCAAGTGCCAACTGAAACAAGAATGAGCCACATACCCACCAGAATGGGATAAATTTAAAAGTCTAACAGCAAACAGCTAATGAAGATGTGAAGTATAGAGTATACTTTATCCTCCAGTTTACATATAACTTGTTACATTCACTGTGGACCAGAGCATGGCCTGACCTAGTAAAACTGGAGCTAAGCATAAGCAATAACTGAGCAATCCAGTCCTAGGTGGAGACCCTGGAGAAATCTGCACAAGTGCACCAGGAGATAACACAAGAACTTTTGTAGCAACAGCGTTGTTGGTAATAAGAAAATTTAACAACTGGAGATAGGGTACTCTTTCCATCAACAGGAGAAGAGATAAATAAACCATGATACAGTCATGCAATGGAATACTAGACAACAACAAAAACAAACTATAGCTATAGGCAGCAACATGGATAAATCTTAAAGTTATTTTTTGACTGAAAGAAGCCTGATACAAAGGAACACACTGAGATTAACTAACTCCATTTATATGAAGTCCATACATATTTTTAGGGGTGCACTCTCACGTATTAAAACCATTAAACAGGAAAAACAGCAAGGCTATTAGTCACTATCCTAACGATGGAAGGCATGGCGAACTTTTAGGGAGCTGGAGGGAGCAAAGATCAGGAGGCGGCACATAGAGGGCTTCTGGGTTGTCAGCAATGTTCTGCTTTTTTTTTTTAAGAAAGATTAGCCCGGAGCTAACATCTGTGCCCACCTTCCTCTACTTTATATGTGAGACGCCCTCCACAGCATGGCATGCCAAGTGGTGCCATGTCTGTACCCGGGACCCAAACCAGTGAACCCCGGGACCACTGAAGTGGAATGTGCAACCTTAACTGCTGCGCCACCGGGCCGGCCCCACAATGTTCTGTTTCTTGATCTGGTCTGCTTCCTAAATTTTTTCTTCATAAAAATTTGTTAAACTTTTCCTCTGTTTTGTGTACTTTTCTGCATGAATGTTTTATTTCACAATAAAAAAGTCAATGAAAAACTAGTTAGCAGTGTAGACCCAAAACAATGAACTTTAATTTTTATGAGAAGCTTAGATGGTATATAAGAACGTTCACACATCTCCACTCTGACTGATGGTCCCTCCTGTATGAAGACATCTAAAATGAAATGAGGAGTGAGGGGTGTGTGTTGTTTATTAAGCCAAGCAGCTCTCACAGTGAGGAAGTGACCTCAGCCAAACTTCTAAACTCTGTACAGTCCCCACGTGTCAACACCTACCTTCACTCGTAATTCCTTCATAGGAGGAGGTAATAGGAGGCCTCGAATCTGAGTTACAATGGGCCCTTCTACACCAGGAACAATAATTGTATCTCCTTCTTTCAAACGCCCATTGATCAGTATTACATCTATAGTGGTGCCCATTCCTGGAAGAGCCTTAACCTAGAAGACATTATCGCAAAAGGAATGAAAGATACGCTACAATCCAATATTGTTGATTAAATCTAAAAGTAATAAACATCCCCACCCAAGAACTCTGTTAAAAAAAAAGTGGACGGCGATAAACTGTAAAGCTGACCATTACCTCCATCACCTGGGCTCTCAGCTCTTCACAGTGCGCAAGTCTCTTATTCAACATGGTCTGAGTTAACTCAACGAGAAGGTAGATCAGACTTCCCATGCCATCACCAGTATGTGCAGAGGTAGGTACCAAAGACACAAAAGTGCGGGGATCTTTATTCTCATAAAACAAAGCTGCATTCAAACCCTAGAGGCATAAAAAGCAAAATCATTCCAAAAGGCCAAGCTGTGAAAGGAGGCATTCAGAACAGGAACAACTAACTAGGAAGGAGCTGGATGAACAAATGGCTAATCATTCTGAAACTCCTCGAAAACACTCAAGAAAAGATATGCATATCGTGTAGGTATTATTTATATTACAGAAAAGTAGTTTCTTTCCAGGTCAACTCCGTTTCTAAAATTTAAACATTCAGACTACAGAGAGAGATCTTTGAAATATCAGCTTTCTGATTTTAAAACAAAAAGGGATAAGAGAAAAGAATGAAAAACACTAATTGCCATTAATACGGGAACAGAAGCAGTATTAATGAAAATGCTGACTTTATTAGAAAGACAATGTAATAAAAGAACGAATATTCTATGATATAGGCTCTTCATAAAGAAGGGAAAGCTTTCTTACCTGCTGTGCAAATTCCACAATAATAGCCTTTGCTCGCTCCTCAAATTCATCTTTTGTATTCTTTTTCTGCTTCTTTAAAGTAGCAGCCACATCAGAGTCAGGGCTCTTTTTCCAATCATACAACCTATCAATCTGGGAAAAGGTTTTTGTTTTTTGTTTTTTTCATACAAAACATCTCTAAAACATTCAGAACACTCAGGAGTTTAATTAAGGTTAAAGCTCCAGAAAATTCCTAATGTATGTTACATACATCCAGAAGAGTGTGAATTATTCAGATATTTTATTGTACCAAAAGCCTCTGACAGCCTGCTTACCTGCATCCCCTCTTAAACTAGAAGCTGCTGAGGTAAATGCTGTCCATTGGCCTCCAACCAGTTTATGAGAGGCTGCCATTTGTTTGCAAAAGATGAAATTCCAGAACTATCCTAGGACTATTGACATATGTTGTTGGAATTCTAAAATGGTTTTGTTAAGTAGCAGACAGGAACAAGGACTAATTACAGCAAGTACCATTACCAAAAAAATTATATATGAGAAAACAGAAAAAAATAATTATGTCCTATCTCACAGAATAACCCATTTTAGTTGTTTTATTGCCCGAATTAGGATTTAATCTGTTTAGTTAATCAAATAATCTATATTTCCTCACTTTTCAAAAGAGTGATAAATTGGTATAGAGAGGAAATTATTAATAGTAAAAACAAAAAGAAAGTATAATCTTTTGGTTCAGTCTAGGGTGGTAATATAAACTAGAACAACCTGAATGCTACTAAGGAAAAAAATCAGAAAGTAGAAACAGACCCAGAAATGACAAAGATGATAAAATTAACATGTCAGGTCCTTAAAACAGTTTTTATAAATATATGCAATGGCTTTAAAGGAAAAACATAAAACTTGTAAAGCTAAAAAATACGCATAATCTGAAATGAAGAATTCACTGGATGAACTTAACAGCAAATTGCATATTGCAAAGAAAAGATTAGTGACCTTCAAGATATAGCAATAAAAACCATCCCAACTGAAGCATACAGAGAAACAAGGATGATAGAGGAAAAAAACCACTTCGGTCACTTATGGGACACCCTTACGAGAAGTAACTCAAGTTCCAGAAAGTCCTAGAATTCTATCAAAGACTTAAAAAGAGGAAGTGAGAAAAGAGAGCAGCAAAATATCTGAACTAATAACAACCAAGAATTTTAAAAAATTGATGAAAACCATAAATCTATAAATCTAAGAAAATCAAACCCAAGTAAGAAATCAAACACAAACACAAGAAATAAAACTATTAGATAATCTTATTGATGAAATCCTTAAGAGAAAACAGTCTTAAAAGCAGCCAAAGAAAAAAAGACACACTACCTACCTACAGGGGAAAAAAGAATGACCAGAGATAAAAGCCAGAAAGCAATGATGATAAAGAAAAAATATTTTTTAAACCTAGAATTCTATATCAAGTAAAAATATTCAGAAAATAGTTTGAGCTAAATGGTAATAAAACCACAACATGTCTAAGAAGAGCTTTTAACAGGGCTAGGCATACTTTTCAATGCTTATATTAGAAAAGAAAAAAACATCTGAAATGAACAATCTAAGCTTCCACCTTAAGAAACTGGAAAAAAAGAGCAAATGAAAACAAAAGTAAATAGAAAGAAGGAAACAATATAATTAACAATGGAAATCAATAAAATACAAAATAGACAAACAATAGAGAATATCAATAAAACCAAAAGCTCGTTCTCTGAAAAATACAAACTTCTACAGTGACAAAGGAAAAACAAAAATCTTAAGTAACCTCCATCTACTTAAGAAATTACATGTTGATGTGGCTTTACTGGTGAATTCTACCAACACTTAAAGAAGAAATATCATTTCCATACAAACTCTCTCAGAAAATAAAGGAGAAAATACTTCTCAACTCATCTTATGAGGCCAACATTACTCTGATATCAAAACTAGACAAAAGACATAATAAGAAAACTACAAACCAAAATCACTCACCAATACAGACACAAAAATCTCTAACAAAAAATTAGCAAATCAAATCCAGCAACATATGAAAAATCTAATACATCATGACCAAATGGGGTTTATTCCAATAATGCAAGCTTGGTTTAACATTTAAAAAATGGAACAACTGCACATGCACACATAAACAACTGAATCTAGGCACAGACCTTACACCCTTCAGAAAAATTAACTCAGAATGGATCATAGACCAATATGTAAAACACAAAATTCTAAAACTGGACGATAACATAGGAGAAAACCTAGATGACTTCAGCTATGATAATGACCATTTAGATACAACACCAAAGGCACCATCTGTGGAAGAAAGAATTGATAAGCTGGACTTCGTTAAAATTAAAAACTTCTACTCTGCGAAAGAGAGACTGAGACAAGCCACAGACTGGGAGAAAATATTTGCAAAAGATACATCTGATAAAGGAATTGTATCCAAAATGTACAAAGAACTCTTAAAACTCAACAAGAAAACAAAGAATCCAATTAAAAAATAGGCCAAAGAGCTTGACACCACCAAAGATATGCAGATGACAAATAAGAACATGAAAAGAGGTTCTACATCTTATGTCACCAGGGAAATACAAAATTAAAACACCAAGATATCACTGCACACCTATTAGAATGGCCAAAATCCAAAACACTTATAACACTAACTGATGGTGAGGATGGGGAGGCAACAGGAACTCTCATTCATTGTTGGTGGGAATACAAAATGCTATGACCACTTTGGAAGACTGGCAGTTTCTTACAAACTAAACATACTCTTAGCATATGATCCAGCCACCACGCTCCCTTGGTATTTACCCAGAGGAGCTGAAAATGTATGCCCACACAAAAACCTGCACACACACACACAAAATGGATGTTTACAGCAGCCTCATTCATAACTGCCAAAATTTGGAAACCAACAAGATGTCCTTTGGTAGGTGAATGGATAAATGAACTGTGGTACATCCAGACATTATTCAGCATTAAAAAAAATGAGCTATCAAGACATGAAAATACATGGAAGAAACTTTAATGCATATTACTAAGTGAAAGAAGACAATCTGGAAAGGCTACATATTGTAGGATTCCAACTATATAACATTCTGGAAAACCCAAAATTATGGAGACACTAAAAAGATCAGTGGTTGCCAGGGGGTGGGAGGTGAAAGGATGAATAGGCAGAACACAGAGGATCTTTAGGGCAGTGAAATTACTCTGCATGATACCATAATGATGGATACGTGTCATCATACATTTGTCCAAACCCATAGAATATACAATTCCAAGGGTGACCCCTAATGTAAACTATGGGCTTTGGGTGATAATGATATGCTGGTGTACGTTCATCAATTGTTAACAAATGTACCACCCTGGGAGGGAGCGTTGAAAACGGGGCAGGCTGTGCATGTGTGGAGGCAGGGACATAGGGGAAAGCTATGTACTTCCCCCTCAATTTCGGTGTGAACCTTAAACTGCTCTAAAAAAAATAAAGTCTTAATAACAAAAAGTTAGCAAAGCCCCCCACAAAATATCAACAGCAATGCATGTTGTTACAAAATAAAGGAGAAAAGCCATGTGAAGATCTCAAGAGATGCAGAATAAGCATCTAACAAAAATCTACAAAAATTCATGACTTCAAAAAAATCAAAAAACACTCTAAGCAACCTAGGAATAGAAGGGAACTTCCTCAACTTAATAAAGTGCATCTACAGAAGACATACTCAGTGGTGAAAGACTGAGCACTTTATACCCCTAAGATCAGGAAGAAGGCAAGAATATCTGTCATCACTCCTATTCAACATTGTTTTAGAAGGTGTAGTTAGTGCAGTAAGGAAAAAAAAATTTACAAAGCATACAGATAAGGGAAAAAGTATAACAGCCTTTATTTGCAGATAACAATCATTTATATAAAAAATCTCAGATGATCTACAAAAGAAGCTACTAGGCCTAATCAGTGAATTTAACAAGGTCAGAAGATAAAAAGTCAATATATAAAAATCAACTGTTATTTCTATATAAAAGTGACAAATAATTAGAAACCCACGTTTTAAAAATGCTATTTACAAGAGCATCAAACCCATGAAATACTAGAGATAAATACAGAAAAATATGTCCAACACATGGACAATGAACCTATAAAATATTGCCAAGAGAAAGTAAAGAAGACCTAAGTAAATGTAGAGAGATTTCATGTTCATTGATCAGAAGACAACTTTTTAGAAAATGTCAATTCTACAATTTATCTACAGATTAAATACAATCCCAATCAAAATCCTGGAAGGCTTTTTGTAGAAGCTAAGAAGCTGATTCTGAACTTTATATGGAAATTCAAAGACCCTAAAATAACCAAAACAATTTTGAGAAGCAAAAGTTGAAGACTTTACCACTACCTGCTTTCAAGACATTACTAGGAAACTACAATAATCAAGACAGGGTAGTAGTGGCATAAGGATGGACATATAGGTCAATGGAAGAGGAGATACACACCAAGAACAGACATACGTACATGGTCAATTAATTTTCAACAAAGATTCCAAAGTAACTCTACAGGTAAAATATAATCTTTTCAATAAAGAGTTTTCAACTGATACGGAAAAAGGTGAACCTTGACTCTTACGTTACACCATGCACAAAAATTAACTGAAAACATCACAGATCTAAATGTTAAATATCCAGAAACACTGGAGAAAACTTTCATGAACTTGTGGTGGGAAAAGATTACTTATATAGAACACAAGAAACACAAATTATAAAATATTTCTCATAAATTGTAAAAATTAGAACTTTCTGCTCTTCAAATCACATCAAAAAAATGAAAAACCAAGTCCTTGACTACAAGAATGTATCTACAATACACAGAACTGACTTATACAGACAATATATAAAGAACTCAAAATTCAGCAGTAAGACAACAATCTAACAAAAAATGAGCAAAGGATTTTAAACAGATGTGCAGAAACTGGGACTCTTACGCATTGCTGGTTAAAATGTAAAATGGTACAATCTCTGAGAAAATGTGTCATTTTCTCATAAAGTTGAACATATACATACCATATAACCCAGCAACTTTATTCCTAAATATTTACTCAAACTAAATGAAAACAAATGTCTACATAAAGACTTGTATAGAAATGTTCATAGCTGCTTCATTAATAACCTAAAATTGGAATCAATCCAAATGTCCTTCAATAGAAAAATGGACATGTGGTACTACTCAGATAATGAGAGATTACTCAGCAATAAGACAGAATAACCTATGACATATGCAACACGGATAAATTTATAATAATGTAAGTTGTAAAAAATGCCAGTCTCAAAAGATTACACACCATATAATTCCATTAACATGAAATTATAGAACAAGCAAAACTAATCTATAGTGACAGAAAGAAGATCAGTGTTTGTTTGGGGTTGAAGAAGGGGACACTAAAAAAACAACCATAAGGGAATATTCTGGGAATAAAGAGATGGTCTGTATTCTGAATGGTGCTGGTTATATGTGTGTATAAATTCGTCAAAAAACAATGAACTTAGCATGAGTACATTTTCTTACATGAAAGTTATACTATATTTTTTAAACATAAAAAATTAAGAAGCATGTTTTCACAATTTAATTTTTCAGAAGGAGAGCTTACCTTATTGAGTGCAACAATAAAGGGACATTTTTTAGATTTCAGAAGGTTGATAGATTCAATTGTCTGGGGCTCCAAACCATGCATAATATCAACAACTAAAATAGCAATATCACAAAGAGAGCTTCCTCTGTTTCTCAGATTACTGTTGAAAAGAGGGAGAAGATGCATAAATAGAAAGCTTAAAATCAATACTTCTACTTAAACTTAAAATTTTAATTTCTTTGTAAAACCTAAACAAAAAGAACAAAATGAAGTACATGCATTAAATTCAAGTGCCATTAGCCCTTAACTTGCCAAATGCTTATCTGACAGACAGTGAACTGACATCAGTTGGAATGACTTAGTTCCAGAGGTTACTCCAATATTTCTGCCAATTTTACTGACCAAGTTTTTTGCGCTAAGGAATATGGCCAAGAGGCAACAGGATGAAATTCCACCTATAATGGGTTTCACAGGAGATAGACCAGGTATGTATTAGGATTTGCTCTTTCAAAACAGAAAAGACTTCTCTCTATAAAAAAACAAGTATCCAAATAAAATGCTACTAAATCAGTAAGACACCGCTGAGGACTGGTAGTCACAGGGACCACAGATCTCAAACCACTACCCAAAGATTAATGACTAGTCAGACCTTCTCGTTGAACTTTTAGACTTAATGTTTGCAAGCAGTTGTTTGGTGACAAAAGACTAAAATTGCTCTTACCTGAAAGACTCATGCCCAGGAGTATCAATAATCAGCATTCCTGGAATCCGTACATTCTCTCTATCAAACTAGAAAAGGTGGGAAAAGAGAAGAGCTTAAGAAAACCAAAACAATGAAAGCTTCTTTACAAAACAATTATTCTGCCATGAAAACCTAAAAATATCACCACTTCCTTTTCTAAATAAACTGTTTCAAAAGTCAGTGAGGCAACCAGCAAAGCATAACAGTTAATATTTTCATTAATATCAAAAGGAGCTTTCCAGAAAAAAAAATGAAATGAGAAAATATTCCTTTTGTTAAGGTTTTAAAACTATGGTGTAGTCTAAATTTGAGCAGAGTATTAGTAAGAAACAAATGATAGAGCAGTCATCTGAGAGCGATTATCTATAAGAAGCTGACATGCAAGAGGTTCTCAGGATTTGGAACATCTATCTGGTCCAATTTTAAAGCAATTCTAAACTCTGAAAAATATCCCAAAGTGTGTTTTAAAGAAAACTTACCCACACTGACGTAAAATATTAAAGAATAAATTCATATCCTGTTTTATTCAAATAACATCATAAACACGATTTTCTTGATAAAAGTACATAAACGAATGGAAACAACATCACAACAGGATGGATATGGACTTTCTCTTTTAACCTAAAGAGCAGCACTGATCAACGAAGGTCTAACACAGCTTTTTAAATTTTGCTTATCTATACTTTTTGTCCATCTTCAAATGATTTTTCAAAATCTTATCTCCTGATCTAGGTCAAAATAATTCAAATGTAAAATATTTCAAATTTGCATTCTGGTGGTCTTAAACAAACACTCACTGAGTGCCATAATTATTTCCACTTCAGTGTGTAGAATACAAACAAAATTCAAATGTCATATAAAGGTTTTCCTGAAAACTTTAATACAGGCCTAATAAAAATCTTACTCTATAACTATGTTCTAAAATAAAGTCAGATTTCAAGTTCTGGCAACTGGTGAAATAAGTTGTTATGAATTCCCCAATGACTAACACACAGAGAAATACCAGATAAAATACAATCAAAATAAATTTTACATTACTAATTCAAAAAACTGTAATTCAAGAAGTATCCAAAAATAAAGATTTACACACTGATATGGAACAGCACATAACTGGAAAAGTAACCCAGAACAACCAATACCAAGATGCAAAAAGATTACATTACTTATAAGAGGATGAAAACCAGCTTGTGATCAAACTTGAAAGGCAATACTGTGTGTGTGAGAAGAAACTGGAATAACATTTAAGATTACTGAGGGAAAAAAGAATGTGAACCAAGGATTTTACACGCAGCCAAGTGACTTTCCAAGATGAAGGCCACAAAGTAACACTTCAATATTAAAAAAACTCAAGGAATATTATTCCCTTTATTCTTTCCTTAGGAATCTACTAGAAAACAAGCTTCATAAAACAATCTCAAACAAACAAACAAACACTGGAGACACAAGCTCACAGATCCTTTCTATCCAGAGCTAGGACATAATAAGGAATAAAGGGAGATACCAGTATATAATAATACACGCTCTGTGTATCAGTTATCAATTTATTGTTTCTCAGTTCTAAATTTACCACTTTCACCTGCTCTGTGATAATGAAACTCGAGAATTATCTACAAGGCCCAGTTCCAGGCCGGGAGCAAGTTACATGTAAGATGAGCCTAGAACATCCTGCTATATCAGACAGCATGGATGCAAACAGAATAATAAGACTACTAGAATTGTATCCAAAAGACTCAAGAACCAACCCCCGGGCAGAGATGGGACTAACTGAGCACAATAATAACTGAAATGGATTAAAACACAGTAAACACATTTCGATCCATGAGTTTATAATAATTCAAAACCAAACCAAATTGGTCACTCTTTATTTTAAAAGCAGGTAAAGTAAAAGTAAAGGATGAGGCGTTTATTCTGCCTTTCTCAAACGTACTATTGTTGAGTAACCAAACAGATACAGGTCGAGTTTCTCCATAGAAGTAACCTATGGAGAATAAAGATGGATGATGGGATTGGAATATCAACACTTTGCAACCCCTAACATTTTAAATGGTAGAGATTATTTTAAAAGGTACTCCTTGGTAGAAGAAGGTTTTGATTGGAAAGGGGCATACAGGGCTTCTGAGTTAACTGGTACAGTTCTATCTCCTAACATGGGTGACACAAAGGGTGTCTGCATGCTAATAATCCATTAAGCTTCACATTAATCTTTTTATTATTGTGTCGTATTTAGCATAAATAAAGTGAATGTCTCTAAAGTAAAGAAAATAAGGGAGATAAAGAAAATATAATCAATTCGACAGAAGGAAAAGAGAGTGGAGAAGGGAACAGAATTTTTTAAACATGGACATCTATGGTTAAAAGGGTTAAAAGATGGAGGGGAACGACATACTTTAACTTCAGAACAGTGTCTGCCTCTTGAAGCAAGAAGGAAGGAAATGGCACATGAAAGCTCCTACACACCTAATGTTTTCTTTCTTTCTTTTTTTTATGCTTTCTTTTACTTATATTTACTCTGGTGAGAAAGAGTGGCCCTGAGCTAACATCTGTGCCAATCTTCCTCTATTTTCTGTGTAGGATGCCACCATAGCATGGCTTGATGAGCTGTGTGTAGGTCCACACCCAGGGTCCAAACCCATGAACCCCGGGCTGCCAAAGAAGAGTGCACAAATTTCACCACTATGCCCCCAGGCTGGTCCCTAATGTTTTATTTCTCAAAAAAAAATCTGAAGCAAAATAGGGGAAAATGGCATATATGTTAACTATGAATGGTGAGCATATGGGTCTGTTATACTATTTTTCTGTTTGAAATAGTTTACTCTAATTGTTGTTAACAATTAAACACATGAAATACAGTGTACTTACATTTTTAATCATCTTAGTCTGTTCATTAATAGCTTCAAGGGGAACATTGGTGGCCCCAATTTGCTGAGTGATACCACCTGCTTCACCATCTTGTACATGTGTGTGACGGAGCTGGGAGAAGATAGCAGATTCAGACTCATTTTCCAAAATGCAAAATCAACCAAAAGCATTAAGTAGCAACTTATTTATGGTAAATAGAATTGCCTATACATGCTTTAGTTTCTATTAGCCTTTTATAAAGCACCATCCATTTATTTAAAAAGTTAGATCAATGCATAACATTGTTTTCTTACTTTATCTAGAATTTTTGTCTTCCCTGTGTCCACATGTCCGAGTACACAGATAATAGGGGCTCTCAGCTTTTCTGTATTTACATTTTTACTATGCTCAAGTCGCCGTTTCTAGGAATGAAAGAAAAATCACAAAATTAAACATTTTCTACTATCATTATCTTCCTTTAAATTGCTTTGTCTTTGCAAGAGAATGCCACAACCTTCATCCAAGTTCTTTGTTGATTTAACTACATGTAATTGCACTTTACAATGTAAAATTTACAATCTAATTCCCATTACAGCACCTTTACACAAGGAGAAACCTGTTTGGAACACATTTCAGAGCAGCAGTGTTAAATATGAACAAGAATGGTGTAAAGTGTTGGCTCCAACTTTCTGAACACTTTTGCACATGGCTAATTTAATGGAATATAATGAACAGAAAAGGAATTGAGCTTTCTGACATACTTCCTATATAGTACAACCTCTAACTTATGAGGGAGTTTATATAAAAAGAAGTATACTCTTGCATTCAAAAAATTTCATTAAGAATGACGTCAGCATCATGGCAGAGTGAGTGCTTCCCTTAGACTCTCTCCCCTAAGCTATAAGAAAAAGGACATTCATACACCAACAGAGGACATTCACACAACACAAAAGACATCTGAGAGACCCACGCAGCCATACATCTGAAGGTGGAGGTGCTGGATCCCCAGAGGAAGTGGCAGGAGGTAAGGGAATCTCCTCTCCCTCCTGAAAGGCAGCAATCCTGGGACTGCGTGTGGCTCTAAGAAGAGAGAGGGGTAGAGGTGGTCCTCCATGGGAACACCTTTGCTCTGCAAATTCCCTAACAGCCTGAGGGAAAGCCCCACAGAGGTGGCTAAGCTACTGCGGGGGTGTCTTCGTCAAGCCAGCATCCCAGGAGAGCAGATAGTGAGGCCAGAGCAAGGAGCTCCTGGGACTGTGCAGGACAAAGAAAGTGTCCCTCCTCCTGCCTGATGTTCCAGCTCAGCTGGTCTATCAGTGTGTCCACACATACGAATGAAAAGCAGCAGCTGTGAGCGAGTCCACGGGGATTGTGTTGGGCTGGGAATACACAGTTCTTGACCCCCACCCAGTGGTGGCAGGTGGAAGCTGCAATCAAATACTATCAAATACTATCACTATGCAGAGGCACAAATCCAAGCCATCAAACAATATGAGAAACTATTTTAATAGTCTAGAAGGAAAATGACAGGCACACAGATTCAATCCTGAAGGCCCAGAAATTTATAATCAAAATGACAGAAGATTCAAAATAACTATCATAAAGACTCAATAAGTTACAAGAAAATACAGATAGACAGTTCAATGAAATCAGGAACTTCTTTGCAAAACAGATTGAAACTATAAAGAAAAACCAATCAGAAATGTTGGTGATGAAATCCACAAGGGCTGAGATAAAGAAAAATCTGGAATCCCTGCATAACAGAGCTGATACTATGGAGGACAGAAGTTGCACCTTAGAGGACAGAAATATAGAAATCCATCAGATGGAGGAGGAGAGAAAACTAAGACTAAAGAGAAATGAAGAAATTCTCCAAGAAATATCTGACTCAATTAGGAAATGGGGCATAAGGATTACAGGTATTCCAGAGTGAGAAGAGAAGGAGAATGGAGCCTCTAGCAAGGAGATAAACAGGCAGACAAAATCAGAAAATTGCAGCTCTCTATCAGAACAGGTTAGCAAACACTGAATTATAACATTAAAGATAGAGGGAAGGAAAACATCAAAAATAAATGTAATCTCGTCATTTTAACCAGAAACTCACAATACAAGATAGAATAAGTTGTGACAATAACAACTTAGAAGGGGAAGAGGAAAGGGATAGAACTGGCTTAGTCTAAGGAAATAAGAGGCTATCAGAAAATGGAGTATCATAGCTATGAGACTTTTTATACAAGCCTCATGGTAACCACTAGACGAGAAATCAGAACAGAGACACAAATGAGAAATAAAGAAAACACTAAGGAAACTATCATGGAGAGCTACCAAACTGAATTGGAGGACTGAAATACATGGGACAAAAACTAAGGGAAAGGCAAAAGAACGGGAAAATGAGCGATAAAAGGGCAGCATTAATCCCTCATATATCAATAATCACTCTAAATGTAAACGGATTGAATTCTCCAATCAAAAGACACAGTGTGGTGGGATGGATTAAAAAACAAGACCCAACAATATGCTACCTCCAGGAAACATATCTGAGTTCTAAGGACAAACACAGGCTCAGAGAAAAGGCATACTCCAAATGAATAGCAAACAAAAGAAAGCAGGTGTTGCCATACTTATATCAGACAAAGTAGATTTCAAGACAAAACAGGTAATGAGAAATGAAGAGGAGCAGTAGATAATGATAAAAGGGACACTCCACCAAGAAGACATAACACTTATATTTATGTGCCTAAAATAGAAGCACCAAAGTACATAAAGCAACTATTAATAAACCTAAAAGGAGATATTAATAACAACAAAATAATAGTAGGGGAACTTAACACCCCACTTATATCAATGCATAGATCATACAGACAGAAAGTCAACAAGGAAATAGTGGATTTAAACAAAAAACTGCACCAGATGGACTTAATATATATATAACACTCCATTCAAAAACAGCAGAATACACATTCGTCTCATGTGCACATGGAACATTCTCTAGGATAAACCATCTGTTGAGAAACAAGGCAAGTTTCAATAAATTTAAGAAGACTGAAATCATATCAAGCACCTTTTCTAACCATAATGTTATGAAATTAGAAATCAACTACAAGAAAAAAGCTGGGAAAGTGACAATCATGTGGAAACTAAACAACATGCTACTGAACAAGCAATGGATCACTGAAGAAATAAAAAAATATCTGGAGACACATGAGAGTGAAAATACATCATACTAACTCACATGGGATGGAGCAAAAGTGGTCTTAAGAGGGAAATTCTTAGCAATACAGCTCCACCTTAACAAAGAAGAAAAATCGCAAGCAATCTTGAACTGTATCTAACAGAATTAGAAAAAGAACAAAACCCAAAATCAGCAGAAGGAGGGAAATAATAAAAGTCAGACCAGAAATAAATGAAATTGACACCAAAAATACCCCCAAAAACAGAGTAAAAGATCAATGACTAAGAACCTGGTTCTTTGAGAAGATAAACAAAACTGACAAAGCTTTAGTCAGCCTCATGAAGAAAAAAAGAGAGAAGGCTCAAATAAATAAAATTAGAAATGAAAGAGGAGAAATTATAATGGATACTCCAGAAATTCAAAGGATTATAAGAGAATACTAAGCCAACAAATTGGACAATCGAGAAGAAATGAATAAATTCTTAGAGTCTTACAACCTCCCAAAACTGAATCAAGAAGAAACAGAGAACCTGAATAGACCAATCACAAGTAGAGATATTGAAACAGCAATCAATAACCTCCTAGAAAACAAAAGTACAGGACCAGATGGTTTCTCTGGAGAATTCTATCAAACATTCAAAGATGATTTAATACCTATCCCTCTCAAACTATTCCAAAAAACCTGAGGAAGAGGGAACACTTCCTAACACATTCTACGAGGGCAACATCACCCTGATTCCAAAGCCAGACAAGGACAACAAAGAAGAAAAATTACAGGCGAGTATCACTGAGGAGCATAGATGCAAAAATCCTCAACAAAGCAAAATGAATACAGCAAGACATTAAAAAGATCATAAACCAATGATCAAGTGGGATTCATACCAGGGATGCAGGGATGGTTCAACATCTGCAAATCAATCAATGGGATAAACCACATTAACAAAATGAGGAATAAGAATCACATGATCGATAGATGTGGTCTAGAACAAGGATCCAAGATGGCGACGTGAGTAGTCCTCTTTGTCTCTTCCCCTTCGAATCCACAAGAAATTGGACATTCATCCTCAACAAAGGATATCCATACAGCATCTCGGGACACCTGAGAGACCCACGCAGCTATACATCGGAAGGCGGTTGGACTTCCCTCCGGGAGGAGGTGGAGACAGGAAAAATTCTCCGACCCTGACTGAGCAGCCTAGTACCTGCAAGCAGCTTTCTTCCAGCGGACGCCCCTGGAGCATTGGCACACACCTAGGGCAGGAGGGAGTGCACACCAGAGGAGCAACGGTGGAAACAGGCGACCAGAGCCCCACCTAAGCCCCCCCGCAATTCCACCTAAACGCAGAGGGAGGCTTCAGAGTTGCACACCTGAGTCTGCAAGTAGAGCCTCCGCCCGCCATTGGCAGGGAGGCCCTGCCTGGTGTCCACAGCAACCGGAGGGTCCCGGAGAGAATCCCAAGCGGCGTGGCAGCCCGCCGACTGCCGCTGCCCACCCCACTGTCTGCTGGACAGGGCACGGGATAGCCGGAGATCCCCTCGGAGAGGACTGGGGCTGGGTAGAGCTCCAGCGGCCGGCTCCGCGGCCCAGGAGGGGAAGCACCGGAGCTCGGCCCGGGCAGCAGACAAAAACCTCTGCCTGCCATTAGCAGAGAGGCCCCTCCCAGCATTCACAAGGCCGGGAAGGTCCCGGAGAGAATCCCAAGCAGCACGGCAGCCAACCAGCTGCAGCCACCTGCCCCATTGTCTGCCGAGCGGGGTACGGGATTGTCGGAGATCCCCTCAGAGAGGACTGGGGCTGGGTGGAGCTCCAGCGGCCGGCTCCACGGCCCCGGGGGGAAGATCCAGACCTCAGCTCGGGCAGCGGACAAAAGCCTCTGCCTGCCATTAGTAGAGAGGCCCCACCCAGCATTCATAACGCCAGGAAGGTCCCGGAGAGAATCCCAAGCAGCGGGGCAGCTGACCAGCTGCCGCCGCCCACCCCACTGTCTGCCGAGTGGGGTATGGGATTGCTGGAGATCCCCTCGGAAAGGACTGGGGCTGGGTGGAGCTCCAGCAGCCGGCTCCTCGGTCCCGGGGGGAAACTCCGGAGCGCAGCCCGGGCAGCAGACAAAAGTCTCTGTCTGCCATTAGTGGAGAGGCCCCGCCCAGCATCCACAACGCTGGGAAGGTCCTGAAGAGAATCCCAAACAGCGCGGCGGCCTGCCAGCTACCGCTGCCTGCCCCACTGACTGCCGGGCGGGGCTCGGGACGGCCGGAGATATCCTGGGAGAGGACTGGGGCTTGGTGGTCCTCCAGCAACCGGCTCTGTGGACTGGGGGGGATACTTCAGAGTTCCGCCCTGGCAGCAGACAAAGCCCCTACATGCCATTAGTGGAGAGGCCCCTCCCAGCATCCACAACAAAGAGAGGGTCCCGGAGAGGAAAATACCAGGCAGGGCAGCAGCCGGCCAGCTGCCACTGAAATCAAGGTCTCCAGCTATCCCCCAGACAGGGCAAAGGGCTCCCCAAGATCCTGGAGGAGAGGATTGAGTCTGGGTGGAGCTCCAGCAACCAGGCTCCGTAGCCTAGGGGGAAACCCTTCAGTCTCACAACAGCCTCAGTGAAAGCCTCTGCACAGTGAAAGCCTCTGCTGCTCAGTGAAAGAGAGCACCCATCCGGCAGCCACAAGGCTAGAAGACCTCGGGACAAAAGTAGCATAGCCAGGTGAGCTAACCACAGACTGCAGAAGATGCCAATAGCTCTGCTGTGACCCATAGTGAACAACTGAGATTTTGTGGGTGCCGACAGTGACGGAACTGCAAATATAAGTGACCCTGCCCCTAGCCACTGGAAAAGCCCATAACACCACAGCAGACCCCAAGGAGGGAGCACGTCTAGGCTGTCTGCAACAGTAGGCACCAGCAGCCTGAAGCCCCCCCGTGATGGCCCCCACAGCTGAAGAGGGAACCCACAGGACCACTGTGACTACGAGGAGGGGCCCAGGCCCAGTTAGCAACAGCTGATAGGCTTCCTGGATAGTGCAGTATAAACAGCTGCTCCCCCATCACACCAGTAGAAACAAGTGGAAGGAGTAACTAAACTCTATCTCTATGTGGAGACACAAATCTACAACATCAAGCAATATGAAAAAATATATTAAATCTCCAGAACAGAAGGAAAATAACAAATACACAGAAAACAATCCCAAAGAAAGTGAAATATGTAACCTAAATGATGACGACTTCAAAACAGCTATCATCAAAAAACTCAATGAGTTAAAAGAGAATTCAGATAGACAACTCAACGAGTTCAGGAGCTATGTCACAAAAGAGTTTGATACGATAAAGAAGAACCAAACAGAAATACTGGAAATGAAGAACACAGTAGAGGAGATTAAGAAAAATCTAGATGCACTGAACAGTAGGGCTGACAATATGGAGGAAAGAATTAGCGATTTGGAAGATAGGAATACAGAAATGCTGCAAGCAGAGGAGGAGAGAGAAGTAAGACTAAAAAGAAATGAAGAAACTCTCCGAGAATTATCGGACGCAATTAGGAGATGCAACGTAAGGATTATAGGTATACCTGAGGGAGAAGAGAGGGAGAAGGGGGCAGAAAGCCTATTCAAAGAAATAATGGCTGAGAACTTCCCAAACCTGGTGAGAGAGATGGAACTTCATGTGTCAGAAGACAACAGATCTCCAAACTTTATCAATGCAAGAAGACCTACCCCACGTCATATGGTAGTGAAGCTAGCAAAAGTCAGCGACAAGGAGAAAATACTAAGGGCAGCCAGGCAGAAGAAATTAACCTACAAAGGAACCCCCATCAGGCTTGTCAGTAGATTTCTCAGCAGAAACTTTACAGGCCAGAAGAGAGTGGAATGATATATTCAAAAATCTGAAGGACAAAAACCTACAGCCGAGAATTCTCTACCCAGCGAAAATATCCTTCAAATACGATGGAGAAATAAAAATTTTCCCAGATAAACAAAAATTAAGGGAGTTCGTTGCCACAAAACCTCCTCTTCAGGAAATGCTCAGGAAAACCCTCATTCCTGAAAAATCAAAAAAATGGAAGGGGTTACAAAACCAAGAGCAAAGGAGATAAGTAGAAGGACAACAACAGAGAGTAGCAGCTCTCCATCAGAACAGATTAAACCATGGGACGAGAAACAAAGGAAATTGAAGAAAACCAGAAAGCAAGACATGAAATGGCAGCGGTAGGCCCCCACATCTCAATAATCACCATAAATGTAAATGGTCTGAACTCCCCAATCAAAAGACACAGAGTGGCAGGATGGATCAAAGAACAACACCCAACAATATGCTGCCTCCAGGAAACACACCTCAGCCCCAAAGACAAACACAGACTCAGAGTGAAGGGATGGAGAACAATACTTCAAGCTAATAATGAACAAAAGAAAGCTGGTGTCACTATACTAATATCAGACAAAGTAGACTTCAAAGCAAAACAGATAAAGAAAGACAAAGAGGGACAGTATATAATGATAAAAGGGACTCTCCACCAAGAAGACATAACACTTATAAATATATACGCACCCAACAAAGGAGCACCAAAATATGTAAAGCAACTCTTAACAGAACTAAAAGAAGACATCAACAACAATACAGTAATAGTAGGGGACCTGAACACCCCATTAACACCAATGGATAGAACATCCAGACAGAAAATCAACAAGGAAATTATAGAATTAAATGAAAAATTAGACCAGATAGACTTAATAGATATATATAGAACACTTAATCCAAAAGCAGCAGGTTACACATTCTTCTCAAGTGTGCATGGAACATTCTCAAGGATAGACCATATTTTTGGAAATAAAGCAAGCATCAATAAATACAAGAGAGTTGAAATAATATCAAGCATCTTTTCTGATCATAATGCTATGAAACTAGAAATCAACTACAAGAATAAAGCAGAGAAAGGTGCAAAAATGTGGAGACTAAACAAGACACTTCTGAACAAACAATGGATTATTGAAGAAATTAAAGAAGAAATCAAGCAGTATCTGGAGACAAAGGAAAATGAGAACACGACATACCAAATCATTTGGGATGCAGCAAAAGCAGTCCTAAGAGGGAAATTCATTGCAATACAGGCTCACCTCACTAAACAAGAAAAAGCTCACATAAGCAACCTCAAACGACACCTAACAGAATTAGAAAAAGAAGAACAAACAAAGCCCAGAGTCAGCAGAAGGAGGGAAATAATAAAAATAAGAGCAGAAATAAATGATATTGAAACAAAAGACAGTAGAAAGGATCAATGAAACAAAGAGTTGGTTCTTCGAAAAAATTAACAAAATCGACAAACCCTTAGCCAGACTCACCAAGAAAAGAAGAGAGAAATCTCAAATAAATAAAATTAGGAATGAGAGAGGAGAAATCACAACAGATACCAATGAAATACAAGGGATCATAAGAGAATACCATGAAAAATTATATGCCAACAAATTGAACAACCTAGAAGAAATGGACAATTCCTAGACTCCTATAACCTCCCCAAACTGAACCAGGAAGAAATGGAGAATCTGACTAGGCCAATCACAAGCAAAGAAATAGAAACAGTAATCAAAAACCTCCCTAAAAACAAGAGTCCAGGACCAGACGGCTTCTCTGGAGAATTCTACCAAACATTCAAAGAAGATTTAATACCTATCCTTCTCAAACTATTCCAGAAAATTGAGGAAGATGGAGTACTCCCTAACACATTCCATGAAGCCAACATCACTCTGATCCCCAAACCTGGCAAGCACAAAACAAAGAAGAACTACAGACCGATATCACTGATGAACACAGATGCAAAAATCCTCAACAAAATTCTGGCAAACCGAATACAGCAATACATCAAAAAGATTATACACCATGATCCAGTGGGATTTATACCAGGGACACAGGGATGGTTCAACATCTGCAAGTCAATCAACGTGATACACTACATTAACAAAATGCAAAACAAAAAACACATGATCATCTCAATAGATGCAGAGAAAGCATTCGACAAGATCGAACACCCATTTATGATAAAAACCCTCAATAAGATGGGTATAGAAGGAAACTACCTCAACATAATAAAGGCCATATATGACAAACCCACAGCCAACATCATACTCAATGGACAAAAACTGAAAGCCATCCCTCTGAGGACAGGAACAAGACAAGGGTGCCCACTTTCACCACTCCTATTCAACATAGTACTGGAGGTGTTGGCCAGAGCAATTCGGCAGGAAAAAGAAATAAAAGGAATCCAAATAGGTAACAAAGAAGTTAAACTCTCGCTGTTTGCAGACGACATGATCTTATATATAGAAAACCCCAAAGAATCCACAGAAAAACTATTAGAAACAATCAACAACTACAGCAAAGTAGCAGGGTATAAAATCAACATACATAAATCAGTAGCATTTCTATACACTAACAATGAACTAACAGAAAAAGAACTCAAGAACTCAATCCCATTCACAATCGCAACGAAAAGAATAAAATACCTTGGGATAAATTTAACCAAGGAAGTGAAGGATTTATACAATGAAAACTGCAAGACTTTCTTGAAAGAAATTGACAACGACATAAAGAGATGGAAAGACATTCCATGCACATGGATTGGAAGAATAAACATAGTTAAAATGTCCATACTACCTAAAGCAATCTACAGATTCAATGCTATCCAAATCAGAATCCCAAGGGCATTCTTTTCAGAAATTGAACAAAGAATCCTAAAATTCATATGGGGTAACAAAAGACCGCGAATTGCTAAAGCAATCCTGAGTAAGAAAAACAAAGCCGGAGGAATCACAATCCCTGATTTCAAAACATACTACAAAGCTACAGTGATCAAGACAGCATGGTACTGGTACAAAAGCAGGTCCACAGATCAATGGAACAGAATTGAAAGCCCAGAGATAAAACCACACATCTATGGACAGCTAATTTTTGACAGCGGAGCGGAGGGCCTACATTGGAGAAAAGAAAGTCTCTTCAACAAATTGTGCTGGGAAAACTGGACAGCCACATGCAAAAGATTGAAAAGTGACCATTCTTTTTTACCACACACCAAAATAAACTCAAAATGGATCAAAGACCTTAAGATTAGGCCTGAAACAATAAGTCTTCTAGAAGAAAATATAGGCAGTACACTCTTTGACATCAGTTTCAAAAGAATCTTTTCGGACACTATAACTCCTCAGTTGAGGGAAACAATAGAAAAAATAAACAAATGGGATTTCATCAGACTAAAGAGCTTCTTCAAGGCAAGGGAAAACAGGATTGAAACAAAAAAACAGCCCACTAATTGGGAAAAAATATTTACAAGCCACTTATCCGACAAAGGGTTAATCTCCATAATATACAAAGAACTCACACAGCTTAACAACAAAAAAACAAACAACCCGATCAAAAAATGGGCAGAGGACATGAACAGACATTTCTCCAAAGAAGATATAAGTATGGCCAATAGACACATGAAAAAATGTTCATCATCGCTAATCATCAGGGAAATGCAAATCAAAACTACACTAAGATATCACGTTACACCCGTTAGATTGGCAAAAACATCCAAAACCAAGAGCAACAAATGTTGGAGAGGTTGTGGAGAAAAAGGAACCCTCATACACTGTTGGTGGGAATGCAAACTAGTATAGCCACTATGGAAAACAGTATGGAGATTTCTCAAAAAGTTAAAAATAGAAACACCTTATGACGCAGCCATCCCACTACTGGGTATCTATCCTAAGAAACTGAAATCAGAAATCCCAAGAGTCCTTTGCACCCCTATGTTCATAGCAGCATTATTTACAATAGCCAAGACTTGGAACCAACCTAAATGCCCAGAAATTGATGACCGGATAAAGAAGATATGGTATATATATATAATGGAATACTACTCAGCCATAAAAAAGGACAAAATTGGTCCATTCGCAGCAACATGGATGGACCTCGAGGGTATTATGCTAAGCGAAACAAGCCTGACAGAGAAAGACGAACTATATATGACCCCACTCATAGGTGGAAGATAACATATAGACAAGGAGAACTGATCAGAGGTCACCAGGGGAAAGGGGGGTGGGGGGAGGGCACAAAGGGGGAAGTGGTGTACCCACGACAAGACTAACAATAATGTACAACTGAAATCTCACAAGGCTGTAATCTATCATAATCTTAATAAAAAAAAAAAAAAGAATCACACGATCATTTCCATAGATACAGAGAAAGCATTTTACAAGATCCAATATCCTTTATGATAAAAACTTTCAATGAAATGTGTATAGAAGGAAAGTACCTCAATATAAAAGGCTGTATATGACAAATCCACAGCCAACATCATAGTAAATGCAGAAAAACTGAAAGCCATCCCTCTGAGAACAGGAACAAGACAAGGGTGCCTACTTTTGCCACTCTTATTCAACTGGAGGTTTTGGCCAGAGAAATCAGGCAAGAAAAAGAAATAAAAGGGAGTCCAAATGGGCTACGAAGAAGTGAAACTCTGTTTTCAGATGACATGACTTTACACACAGAAAACTCTAAAGAATCCATCGGAAAACTATTACAAATAATCAAACAGCTACAAGCAAAGTCACAGGGTACAAAATCAACTTACAAAAATCAGTTACATTTCTATACTCTAATAATGAACTAACAGAAAGATAACTCAGGAATACAATCCCATTTACAATCACAACAAAAAGCATAAAATATCTAGGAACAAATTTAACCAAGGAGGTGAAAGACCTATACAATGAAAACCATAAGACATTATTGAAAGAAATTGATGATGACATAAAGAAATGGAAAGATATTCTATGCACATGGATTGGAAGAATAAATACAGTTAAAATGTCTTTACTACCTAAACCAATCTACAGATTCAAGGCAATCCCTATCAGAATCCCAGTGACATTCTTCACAGGACTAGAACAAGGAATCCTAAAATTCATATGGGGCAACAAAAGACCCCTGAATAGCTAAAGCAATCCTGAAAAAAAAAGAACAAAGCTGGAGGCATCAGAATCCCTGACTTCAAAACAGACTACAAAGATACAGTAATCAAAACAGTATGGTGCTGTACAAAAACAGACACAGAGATCAAAGGAACAGAACTGAAACCCCAGGAAATAAAACCGAACATCTACGGACAGCTAATCTTTGATAAAGGAGCTAAGAACATACAATGGAGAAAGGAAAGTCTCTTCAATTAACAGTGTTGGGAAAACTGGACAGCCACGTGCAAAAGAATGAAAGCAGACCATTATCTTTTGCCATACACAAAAATTAACTCAAAATGGATCAAAGACTTGAAGGTAAGACCTGAAACCATAAAACTCCCAGAAGAAAATATAGGCAGTACACTCTTTGACGTGGGCCTTAGAAGGATCTTTCAGAATACCATGTCTACCTGGACAAAGGAAACAAAAGAAAAAATAAACAAGTGGCACTGCATCAGACTAAAGAGCTTCTGCAAGGCAAAGGAAACCAGGAAGAAAAGGAAAAGACAACCCACCAACTGGGAGACAATATTTACAAAGCATACATCCAACAATGGGTTAATCTCCAAAATATATAAAGAACTCACAGAACTGAACAACAAAAAACAAACAATTGGATCCAAAAATGGGCAGAGGAAATGAATAGACATTTTCCTAAGGAAGATATACAGATGGCCAACAGACAGACGAAAAGATCTTTAACATCACTAATCATTAGGGAAATGCAAGTCAAAACTACACTAAGATATCACCTTACACCCGTTAGAATGGTATCATCACCAAGACAAAAAATAACAAATGCTGGAGAGGGTGTAGAGAAAAGGGACTCCTCATACACTGCTGGTGGGAATGCACACTGGAGCAGCCACTATGGAAAACAGTATCGAGATTTCTCAAGATATTAAAAATAGAAATATCATATGACCCAGCTGTCCCACTACTGGGTTTTTATCGAAAGAACTTGAAATCAACAATTCAAAGAGACTCTGAATAACGTATAACTGAAATATTGCAATGTTATAAAATATTATAACCTCAACAAAAATAGAGTGGTACAAGCAAAAAAAACAAAAACACTAAAACTTAAGAATTGTCAAAAACATTAAAGCATTTTATTTCAACACTTTATCCCGTGTACAAAACCTTTTAATTAGGAGAGGGCTATTTAAGCCTCAGGCTAAGATGTCCAACGATATTTTTTACCTTCTTAAGATACCACTAAGTGCAAGAAAGCTTAGCCTTGAATCACAATGTGTTTCTCTGTAGCATTTACCTAAATACTGTAGCTTTCTGAGAACCAAAAAAAAACCTATGCCAGCAGTTCTTTGGAATGAGAGCCTTTCAAGTATAGTAAAGTTGGCATTCGAAAGAGATAAGACTTTCATCAAAACTCTGAAGTGACACCATTTACAAAACTATTTTCCATTTAAAAACCATGTCTGTAAGAAGTCTTTCATTTCTATCACTAGACAGTGGATCTTTCTGTAGAAAGTGGAATGAAAAAACATTTTGGAAGGTCAAAAGTGACATGCAAGTTATTTACTAGCAGAAAGTAGTACACAACAGCTTCACAGTATGTACAACTCAAATGTGAATATCAGGACCTTAGTTAGGATTGGATGTGGCTGAAAATGGAAGTGTTAAATTTGGAGGGCAATGTAGTATAGACTTTAACTCAGAAATTCTACCTCTAAATATCTGTCATGAGGCAATGACACAAGGATACTTGTGTACAACACTGTGTATTCACTGCAGTAGTGTTTAAAATAGTAAAAATTAGTAACCACTTAATCTTCTTTAGCAGGGGATCTCTTAATGAGTGCTTCCTAAACCCCAGGGCTGATAACTATCTGGATGCATAGAATCATGTAGGTAGAGACCCCTATCCACACTGGAGGTTCTTACTCAGGAAGTCTGAGGTGAATTTCAGAAAATTATAGTATGTAGCAAGGTTTGGGAACCATGAAGTTTGTTATGAACCGAACTGTATCTCTCCCAAATTTGTACTACTTGGAGAAAGGGCCTGTAAGGAGGTAATGAAAGTTAAATGAGGTCATAAGGGTAGGGCCCTAATCCAACAGGACTGGTATTCTTATAAGAGCAGGAGAAATGAAAAATCTCTGAGCACGCACTGGGGAAAGGCCGTGTGAGGACTCAGTGAGAGGGCAGTCGTCTGCAAGCCAGGAAGAGAGCCCTCACCAGAAAACAACTCTGCTGGCTCTTCAATCTTGAACTTCTAGCCTCAAGAACTGTCAGAAAATAAATTTCTGTCACCTAAGCCACCCAGTCTGTGGTATTTTGTCATGGCAGCCCAGCAGACTAATACCAAGTTAAACTAGGATCCTTCTATAAAATGGAATACCACATGTATCTGTTAAAGATATCAAGGCAGGACTTCTTGAATGGTGGAATGAGGAGGTCAGCAAATCCTCTCCACAAAAAGGAAACATGAAACTGAACAAAACAGTCAGAACAAAAGAACCCCTTTAAGACTCCAGAAATTGACCAAAGGCATATATCAAATTGAAAAACATTTAAATCAAGAAAATCAACTGACTGTCAATAAAAGAAGGGAAGCCTGTGGAATTTTAGACTGGAGTTGCTCCGTCACACTCCCCTCACTCCCACAGCTCTATGGGGCAAAAGTGGTACGAGAAAGGAGGCTGGGATTTCACATCTCAGAGCACTATCAAAAACAGTAGTGACTTCAAGGGCAAACAAAGACATAACGCTGAAGTCATAACTAGACTAAGTTCTCAATACTGGTGGGTCAAGAGATAACCTGGGAGACCAGTCAAAAACTTAACAGGGAGGTCTGTGGAAGAAGACAGCCAAAGTAGTCACTGATAAGATCCTACTTATCTCTGGTGGTCTAGAAGGCTTTCCTGCGGAAAGCTGTCAAAAGAGACCAGAGAGGTCCTCAGTGAGTTCCTTATTCCTGGCTGAAGAGAGGCCCTGTGAATGCATTATGTAAAAACCAAAGAGGACTAAGTAAACTGCCAGATCCATTGGAAAACAGTGAAAGCCTTAATGATTCAAGATCTTTAAGCACAACTAGTGACAAATCATTTGGCTGACCAGTAAGATAAGGAGACTCAGGAATAAGCCCTAGGAAGTCAGACTTAAAAAAAAAAAAACCAAGAATTAAAAAAAAAAAAAAAAACTGAGACATCAGCAACTTCATACTACAGAATCAAAAGACTTCGTAGAATTAGTCCACGTGATTCACTAATAAAAATGGCCCAAACCATCACATTTGCAAGGAGCCAACAGAATTCCGACTTACACAATATATTCTCTGAAATGTCTACTTGTTAACAAAATATTACAAGACATACAAAGAAACAGGATAATGTGACCTATAACACAGTGGGGAAAAGTGGTCAACAGAAACTGTCTGAGAGGCCAAGATTTTGAACTTAGCAGACAAAGACTTGAAAGCATCTATTACAAATACATTCAAAGGACTAAAGGGAATCAGGTTTAAAGAAATAAAGGATAGTATGATGATGACTCATCAAAAGAGGCTATCAATACATAGAAACAAATTATTACTTAAAAAAGGACATTCTTGAGGGCCAGCCCCATGGCCTAGTGGTTAAGTTCAGCACGCTCCACTTTGGTAGCCTGGGTTCAGTTCCTGGGCATGGACCCACACCACTCATCCACAGCCATGCTGTGGTAGCAACCCACATACAAACTAGAGGAAGACTGGCACAGATGTTGGCTCATGGCAAATCTTCCTCCTCAAGCAAAAGGAGGAAGACTGGCAACAGATGTTAGCTCAGGGAAAATCTTCCTTAGCAACAAAAACCTCAAACACATTCTGGAGTTAAAAAGCTCAAATAGAAAACTTAAAAATTCACTAGAGGGGAAGCCAGCCTGGTGGCGCAGCAGTTAACTTCGCGTGTTCCACTTTGGTGGCCTGGGGTTTGCTGGTTCAGATCCCGGGGGCAGACACGGCCCCGCTTGGCAAGCCATGCTGTGGTAGGCATCCCACATATAAAGTAGAGGAAGATGGGCATGGATGTTAGCTCAGGGCGAGTCTTCCTCAGCAAAAAGAGGAGGATTGGCAGCAGATGTTAGTTCAGGGCTAATCTTCCTCCATAAAAAAAAAAAAATTTCACTAGAGGGGCTCAAGAGAAGATGTAAACTGGCAGAAGAAAAAAATCAGAGAAATTAAAGATAGATTAACAGAGATTATACAATCTGAACAATGGAAAGAAAAAAGAATGAAGAAAAATAAACAGAGCCTCAAGAAACCTGTGGGACACCGTCAAATGCACCAATGTACATATATGGGAGTCCCAGAAGGGAGACAGAGAACTAGGCAGAAAGAATATCTGAAGAAATAATGGCACAAAACTTCCAAAGTTCGATGAAAAATATTAACCTACACATCTAAAAAGCTCAATAAACTCCAAGTAGAAGATACCCACACCAAGACACGTTATAAATTGTTAAAAGCCAAGGTCAAAAAGAAAATCTTGACAGCAAGAGAAAAATCACTCATTGTGTAATAAGGAAACTCAAATAAGATGAATCGCTTAATTTTCATCAGAAACAATGGAGGACAGAAAGCATATGGAGGATAACATATTCAAAGGGCTAAACAGGAAAAAACTGTCCAACAAGAATTCTGCATGCAGCAAAATTATCCTTAAAAAATGAAGATGAAATAAACATGTTCCCAGATTTAAAAAAAGAATTCACTGCTAGAAGATCAGCATGATGAATAATACCATAGGAAGTTCATCAAGCTGAAATGAAGTGACACTAGATGGTAACTCAAAGCCACATTAAGAAAAAAAGGAGCAATACTAAAGATCATTATAGAGCAACTTTTAAAAACTTTTTTATTTTTTTGTGAGGAACATTGGCCCTAAGCTAATATCTATTGCCAATCCTCCTCTTTTTGCTTGAGGAAGATTGTTGCTGAGCTAACATCTGAGCCAATCTTCCTCTACTTTATGTGAGATGCTGCCACAGCATGGCTCCATGAGCAGCACTAGGTTCACAGCCAGGATTCAAACCTGTAAACCCCAGGCTGCCGAAGCTGAGCACACGACCTCAACCACTATGCCACGAGGCTGGCTCTGTAAATATCATTATGTAGTAAATATAAAAGACAGTAAAAATGTATTTTTTTCATTTTCTTAACAGATTTAAAAGATAACTTCATAAAATAATTCTAAAATTGTATGGTTGAGCTTCTAATATATAAAGATGTAACAAACATTACAAAAAGCACAAAGGCAAGGTGAAAGAGGGACTGGAGCTATACTGTAGCAAAGAAATGACACCAGACAGAAATTCACAGGAAGAAAGGAAGACTACCAGAAATGTTAATATTCAGGTTAATATTAAAGACTATATATTTTTCTCCTTTCTTCTCAACTCCTTTAAAAGATGTAATATCAAATAAGACATTAATAACACCACTGTTTCATTGGGTTTATAACACTTACAAACATAATATATATAACAATAGCACAAAAGGAAGGGGGAAAGGATGGAGCTACTATTGGAACAAAGTTCTGTATTTTACTAGAATTAAGCTAATAATCTGAAGTAAAAAATGATAAGATGCGTATTTTAATGCCTAGAGCAACCATGAAGAAAATAACTTAAAAAAAAAAAACACGAAAATACATCCAATATATAGAAAACAAATGGCAAAACAGAAGAAAATCCAAACATATTCATAATAACATTAAATGTGAACCAATTAAGTACTCTTAAAGGCAGACTGTGTGACTGGATAAAACAGCAAGATTCAACTAGATTCACACACACATATAGATCGAAAATAATTAGACTGAAAAAGACATACCATGCAAATGGTAACCATAAGAGAGCTTCAGTGGCTATATTAATATCAGACAAAAACGTTATTAGAGATGAGAGAAATATCTACAGTCTCAGGAAGATATAACAAATATAGACATATACATTCTTAACAGAGGCCCAAAATACATAAAGAAGTAACTGACAGCATTGAGAGGGGAAATACACAATTCAACAATAAATTTGCAAACTTCAATAATCCACTCTCAATAACGGATAGAAAAACTACAAATAAAATGAGCAAGTATACAGAAAATCTGAACAACACTATCAACCTAATTGATCTGACTGAATGCCAGACCCACCAACAGCAGAATCCACATTCTTCCTAAGTGCACAGGAAACATTCTCCATAACAGACCATATGCTAGGGGATAAAACAAGTTTTAATTACTTTAAAATAACAGAATCTATATAAAGTATGTTCTCTGATCATAATAGTAAGAATTTAGAATTAACAACAAAAGGAATACAAGGAAATCCACAAATATTTGTAAATTATGTCAACGTACTTCTAAATAATGCATGAGTCAAGAAAGAAATAGGGAATTCAGAAAATATTGTGAGCACAACGAAAACAAAAACACATTTCAAAATCTGTGGGATGCAGCTAAAGAAGTACTTAGAGGGAAATTGTAACTGTAAATGCATATATGACATTAGACAAAAAGAAAGGTCTCAAATTAATAATCTAACTTGTCACTTTCAGAAATTAGCAAAAGGAAACTAAACCCAAACTAAACAAAAGAAAATAATAAAGAACAATAAAAATCAATTAAAGAAAAATAGAGAAAAAAATCAATGAATTCAAAAGCTGGGTCTCTGAGATCATCTTTAGCTAGACAAACCAAGAAAAAAAAGGAGACACAGATCACCAGAATCAGAATCAAAAGAGGAGACACCACTATTGACCTTACAGAAACTTAAAGGATTGTAAATGGATACTATGAACAGCTTTATGTTCATAATTTGGATGAAACACAATAATTATTAGACAAAATTACTGAGAATGACTCAAGATGGAAAAAATACAACACATCACATATATCATAAGAAAAGAAAGCTACTGATCAATATCCCTCATGAATATAGATCACAAAATCTTCAACAAAACATTAAAAACCAAATCCAGTAACAAACAAAGAGGATTATATACCATAACCAAGGAGGATTTATTCCAGGAATGCAAGGTTGGTTTAACATTTGGATACCAATTAATGTAATATGTCATATATTAACAAAAAAAAGAAAAAATCTTAACATACAAAAGGCATCCATCATACATTCACGACAGAAACTCAACAAACTAAGAAGCGAATTTCCCTAAACTGAAAAAGGCATCTATGAAAAACCTACTGCTAACATCATAGTTAATGGTGAAAATCTGAGTTCCTTCCCCTAAAGAGTGCAAACAAGGCAAGAAAGTCTGCTCTTACTACTTCTATTCAACAATATATTGTTCTAGCCAGGGAAATCAGGCAAGAAAAAAAAATAAGCAGTAATGAGATGCTTTCAAAAGGAAGAATTAAAATTGTCTTTGACAGACAACATGACAGTGATTACAGAATATTCTAAGGAATCTATGCAAAATTATTAGAATAAAAACATTTCAGTACAGTTGTAGGATACAAGATCTACAAAAATCAATTGCATTTCTTTATACTAACAATGGAAAATTTAAAAAACAATGTGATCCCACTCACAATAGAATCAAAAACAATAAAATACTAACTAACAAATTTAACAAAAGATTTACTGGGGCCGGCTCCGTGGCCGAGTGGTTAAGTTCGCGCGCTCTGCTGCGGTGGCCCAGGGTTCAGATCCTGGGCGCAGACATGGCACCGCACATCAGGCCACATTGAGGCGGCGTCCCATATCCCACAACTAGAAGGACCTGCAACTAAGATATACAACTGTGTACGGGGGGGTTTGGGAAATAAAGTAGGAAAAAAAAAAAAAAAGACTGGCAACAGTTCTTAGCCCAGGTGCCAATCTTTAAAAAAAAAAAAAAAAAAGATTTACAAATGTTATACCCTGAAAACTCCAATATATTTCTGAAATAAATTTTAAAAGATCTGAATAAATGGAGAGACAGCCTATTTCCATGGATTGGAAGAATCACTATTATTAACATGGTAATTCTCCCTAAAGTTGATGTATAGATTCAACATAATCTCTATGAAGATCTGAGCAGGCTTTTTGCAGAAATTGACAAGCTGACCCTAAAATTTATATGAAAAAGCACGTGACCTACAACAGTCAAAACAATCTTGAAAAGGAAGAACAACGTTGGAAGATTTGCATTTCCCAACTTCAAAACTTACTATAAAACTACAGTAATCAAGACGGTGTGGTACTGGCATATGAAAAGACATACAGGTGAATGAAACAGAACTGAAAGTCCAAAAATAAACTTTCATATTTCTGATCAATTTTGTCAAAGATGCCAAGGCAATTCAATAAAGAAAGGATAGCCTTTTCAACCAATGATGCTGGATAAACTCACAAAAAATGAGTTCAGTCCCTCATCTCACATGATACATAAAACCTATTTCAAAATAGATCATAGAGCTAAAGGTAGAAGGAACTAAAGGTATAAACATTTTAGAAGAAAACAGGACAAAATATTCATGATCTTGGGGTAGGCAAAGATTTCTTCAATACAACACCAGAGGCATGCTCTAGAAAAGAAAAATTCGATAAACTGGATGTTATCAAAAGTAAAAATTTATTTGCATCAAAAGAAACTATTAAAAAAATGAACTCTTATAGCTCAATTGTAATAAGACAAATTACAAAACTTAAAAATGGACAAAGATGTGAAGAGATGTTTCACCAATGAAGATACCAAATGGCCAATAAGTACATGAAGAAATGCTCAGCATCATGGAGATGCAAACTAAAACCACAATAAGATACACTACTTCACATACACTAGAATGGCTGTAACTGAAAAGACAGACAACAACAAGTATCAGTGAGAATGTAGAGATACGAGAATCCTCAACTGGTGGGAATCTACAATTGTGCAGTCACTTTGGAAAATAGTTTAGCAGTTTCTGAAAAATTTAAACACAAATTTACCATACAATCCAGCAATTTCACTCCTAAAAGTATATGCAAAAGAAATGAAAACACATTTACACGCAAAGACTCATAAGAGAATGTTTATAACAGTACTATTCATAATTGCCAAATAGTAAAAACAACTCAAACATCTTTACCTGGTGAATGAATAATAATAAAATATGGTATATTTATACAACAAAACACTATTTGGCAATAAAAAGGAACAAAGTACTGATACAGCTACCACACAGATGAACAGGGTAAGTGAAATAAGCCAGATACAAAGACCACATACTATAAGATTGAATTTATATGAAGTTTCCAGAGAAGACAACTCTATAGAGGCAGAAAGTAGATTAGTTGCCTGCTGCTAAGAATGGAGAACAACTGCAAATTAGCACAAGTAATCTTTCTGAGGGTGATGAAAATATTCTAAAGTTGAACTGCTGTGATAGTGGCACAACTCTGTAAATTTTAAAAAGTCAGTGAATTGTACACTTAGATCAATTTTATGGTATGTAAATCATATTTCAACAAAGCTGCTCAAAAACTTGTTGAGCTAAGAGGTCCATAGCATATTGCTATGTGAAAAAAAACACCCATCAACAAAATTTATTACCTTATTTTTAATTAAACATCTTTAAAAACTTGAAACTCACAGACACATCAAGTCTGGGAAGTGAGATAATAGGGGAACTTTTACTTTCTGCTTTATACCCCTTTTGTTTTTAAATCATCACACACAGTACAAACTGTCTCTCACATATGAGTACAGAGCAAGGGAGCTGGCTTGAGTAGGTGCTGTGGGAAGAAACAGTTACAACCAAGAGAAAGGAGGGGAAAGTTACTGGTATTTAGTGGGTGGAGGGCAAGGATGCTGCTCAACATCCTAAAATGAAGAGGACAGTCCCCCAAAACAAAAATGTCAGTAGCGCCAAGGTTGAGAAATCCCAATTTATCACAATAGATCTTTCCAGTCCTTTAGAAATTCAGAAAATTTATCCCTATCCAGACTTTACAGAAGGAAAAGGCAAACACTGATATTGAGATTATTAAAACAAAAAATTAAAAAATTAGAATTATACATGAAAAGATGAAGGAAAGCTGAAATATTTTTAAAGTTTAAAGTTTAAAATAGTTTTTAGCTTTAAAATAGTTTTGCATTCTCAAGCAAACTAAGTTTTTAGTGTATTATTTATACTAAGCTGATATAACTAAAGAAAACTTTCTCTTGAAGTATACTGCATTAAGTAGGAAAAACATGGTAAGCCTGTTGGGCATGTAGATTTTCCTAAATAGAAGCCTCATTAACCCCTGAGATTTAAACAACTAAAGTGATCAGATGCTTCGTAGTGACTAACCAAATTTTGCAAGGCAAACAATGAATGTTGATAACTAGAAGGCATATGCTCAACATACTTCCCTATATCTATTAGAAACCACCACTCAAAACGTGGATAAAAATTTGGAGAAAGGAAAAAAAAAATGATGACGCAATTACCATTCTGACTTAGGTAGGAGAGTGAAGTCCTTGCGTGAGACCAGTGTGAAAGATCTATTACGTCTCAACATTACAAAAACTGGACAAGATACCACTCTGAGACTGTATTTTCAAAAGTGCTGCTCAATAAAAGCCTTTAGTTGTAGAGTATAGGGCTAATGATCACAGAGGAATGGGGAAGAAAGGAGTAAACAGAAAGGGACAAATAAATACCTCAATCCTCCGTTTTGCTTTGTCATAAGCTCTTTCTTCTTTAGTTCGATCATCATCAGAGTCATATTCAGATTCTGAGCTCAGTTCTTTACTTGATTTTTTATCCAATGTTTTCCCTGCATCCTTCTCATCTGACACCTTTTCATCTTCTTCATCACCTTCGCTGCCTTCACTTTCTCCTTCTTCTTCCTCTTCCTCTTCACTGTCTTCTTCTTCCTCTTCATCTTCTTCCTCCTCCTCTTCCTCTTCAGGGTTCTCTTTGACTTCTATATGCACGGTGTTTCCTTCTTTTAGGAAAACAAAGAGATTTTAAAAGAAATGAAAGTTAAAAATAAAACATTTCTATCAAGATAACAGAGATCTTAAAGGGAAAATAATACTGAAAGTCTACTAAGTAACACAGTAACACTCTAATACATCAATTCCAAATTAATGTTTTCATGCATCATAAATATAAAGTGTTTATGTACATGCTACAATTACAACTGCCATTTAACAGTAAAAACTTAATGCATTAATCCACACTTAAGCTACTAAAAAAGAAAAGCATTACTAAACCAGGATACGACAGAGGACAGAAACCCAGGGAGTACTACTTTCCCCTTGGGATCAGTTGCTGATTCTGGAGGAGGCAGCTGAAAGGCTAAGCAGTTCTTTTAATAGCCCCTCAGTGCTTAGAGGTCCAGGCATTGGGCCTACAAAGGATTCAGGGAAGCAATGTGGACAGACATTGGGTAATGCCCTTACTATGTGGTGAAATCCTTAAGAACTGAACCTTAGCTGTACAGATGCACAGGAAGGAAACAGGGCCTCCCCATTATACCCTAAGATTGTCTTAATAAATTTAGAATAAGATGATTCCATATTGCTAGTTTACTCAGACTCCTGGTGGATGTACATATAAATTCTCTCTGGAAAAAAAAAAAATCACCATTCTTGACCTCAAATTATTTCTACAGTTTTACAAGTATAATATCCAGCATGGTACGTAAAAACAATAAGCCATATGGAAAAACAATTCACATTTGGGAAATCAGCATACAGACACCCACAGGGTTTCCATATATTGAAGTTGTAAAACCAAAAGTTAAAAATGACTATGCTTCTAACATCCAGGAAACAAAAGATTAAAAATTTTAGAAAGTAAAAAACTAGAAAAAATAAATGGAAACTCTAAAACTGGAAAATACATGAGATAAAATTAAGAACTCAAGAGATGTGTTTAATAGGAGAGTAGAAACAGCTGAGGAGAAAATTAAAGAACCAGAAGACAGATAAGAAGAAACAATATAGAATGAACCATGAAGGCTCAGTAAGGCAAAAAATACAGAAAAGAGGAAAGGAAAGAACGATATACTAAGAATGTGTATCATAGACATAACTAGAATCCCTGAGGGGAAATAGTGACTCATAACATTGCAAAACTGATAAAAACATAAAACCATATATTCATAAAGCTCTACAGGCAGAATAAAAAAAAAGAAATCAACCCTGGCCACATCATAATAAAATAAAACTGCTGAAAACCAAGACACGTGAGAAATTTAGGCTGATATCTGACTTCTCGACAGAAACAATGAAAGCCAATACAAGGAAATAATATGTTCAAAGTATTAAATAAACAGAATTTCAGCAAAGAATTCCTCACTCAGTAAATATACCCTTAAAGAATGAAGAAGAGAGAAAGATATTTTTACAAAAGCAAAAATGGAACATCTCACTAACAGATTCATACTAACGGAAATTTTAAAAGATCTTCTTTAGGCAGGAAGAAATGATCCCAAATGGACGGTCATAGATGCAGAAAGAAACAAAGCATAACAAAAAGCTAAGAATATGAGGAAAGTTAAATAAATATTGACTGTAAAAAATAATAATAAGCTATTATGGGGTTTAAAAAAGAACTAAATCAGGGGCCAGCCCCATGGCCAAATGGTTAAGTTCGTGTACTCTGCTTCGGCGGCCCAGAGTTTCACCAGTTGGGATCCTGGGCACAGACACGGCACCGCTCATCAGGTCATGCTGAGGCAGCACATCCAGAGGCACCCACAACTAGAATATACAACTATATACTGAAGGGCTTTGGGCAAAAGAAAGGGGGGGAAAAAAAAGAAGACGACTGGCAACAGATATTAGCTCAGGTGCCAATCTTATAAAAGAACTAATTTAAATAGTAACAATGATATATTAATTGGGACTTGGGTAAATGTTGTTCATGTATTCTGTTTTTTGCATTGTCTAGAAAGATGGTAACATTAGACATTGTTACTTCAAAGATCTATGCTAAAAGTCTTTAGAGTAACCACTCAAAGTGGAAAAGTACACAACTTCCAAGCTCATGGAAGGAGAAAAGAATGGAATTAAAAAAAAAACAAAATCCAACATCTAAAACATGGTTAGAAAGGAGAGGAAAAGAAACAGAACAAGATGGACTTAGTAGGACGATAAATATAAAACCAATATACTTCATTAATTACATCACATGTTAGATGATCTAGGTAAAATATAAAGGTTGACAAACTGAACTTAAAAATCTCAACTATATGCTGTTTAAGGATACAGAAAGAGTAACAAAGATAGAAAAAGATCATGTAAATCAAAGCTGGTGTAGCTATATTAATACTAGAGAAAGTATACTTTAAGGCAAAAGGCATTGCTAGAAACGAATAAATATAAATAAAATAAACAATAAATAAATAAATGATAAAAGAGTCAATTCATCAAAAAGCTGTCTGTATTCACCTAATAATATAGCACCAAAATATGTAAAGTAAAAATTAACAACTTAGGGAGAAACAGACAATCTATAATCATGGTGGGAAATTTTAACACACCACTCTCAGTAACAGAAAAAACAGGCCAGGGAAAAAGCCTCAGAAAAATATAAAAGACTTGAACAAAACGATCAGCAAACTTAACTAAATATAGAGAACAAGGCACCCAACTACAGCAGAATAAAAATTCTTTCCAATAGCATATTAAGCATTTACAATAATCAACCATTTCCTGGGTTGTAAATTAAGTCTCAACATCTCTCTCTAATCACAATGAAGTAACAAAAAGATAATCAGAAAATCCCCACTTTTGTAAATTAAGAAATACAATTCCAAATAAATCACTGTTAACAGTTAATATGAGAAAATGGAGATTAAAAAATATCAGCCTATCAGAACCTGTGGAATTTAGCTAAAGCCATGCTTAAAAAAAATTTACGGTTTTAAAAACATTAGGGGAAAAAAGGCTACACAATCAAACAGCCAAATATCTATCTCAAGAAGTTAGGAAAAAAGCCAGTAAATTAAACCCAAAGGAAGTAATAGTAATCTTTATACTCTGTATAATACGTTAGTTTAAAGGACAAAAAAGTAATGACAAAGAAAAATACTTTTATTCATCGAGATTAGGAACTATACTATTTATTTCTATTATCTTTGTACTATATTTTAAATTAAAAGGGGTTTTTCATGGGCTAGCTTTAATAACTTAACCCCATTTATGACATTATCACTCTGAAAAAATGTATTCTAAATTCCAGGCAGATATCTTACAAATGGCCTTCTGAAAAACCATTTATTCATAAAATGATGATTCACATGAGGATTTAGGAATCATGGCAATGGAGAGAGCAAGACTGGTCCCCATCCCCAGGAATGTTCATATGGCTTTCATGATCAGGAGACTACTCTATAGTACATACACCTCTAATAGCACTAGATGCATCAACGTGTGCTTATGAGCTATTCACCTTGTTCTCTCTCCTCATCACTGGCCATAGCTTCCCAATCATCCAATCCAGTATCCTCAGTTTCTTCTTCCTCTTCTGTAAATAACAGTTTTCATTAAAGACATAGGAATTATCTAGAAATGAGATTGCTTTTAGAAAAAGTGGAAAATCATGCTGACATAAAAAAATGTTTAAATTATGCCTATACATATACAATTTACAAATACATATACAAATACATATATAATTTCATTATCTTTGGAAATACTTTTTCAATACAACTAGCATTTTGTAATTACCATTACTAAATGCTTCACAATCTCCTAGTATTTCTAACATACCAAATTAAACTTAACTCAGATTTCATATTTGTGGTAATCATACTAGAAACTCAGACATTTAAATGTTCTTTTAGATCTTGAAAACAGTACATGATCACACTCAGTTCTTGAGACAAATGAAATTTCCATTTCTTCTTTTTGATCTTTCAACTTATACCTTATACATAAGAATTTATGATTTTTTCTTCTGCTTTAACCTCTACAGATACACACAAATACTACTTACATTACTTAGCTGGAGGTACAAAGCTACACCTCCACTACAGTTGAAAATTAAGAACTGAATGTTGTGCTTACAACCAAAAAATAGGCAGAAAGGTAGAATTTTGAATATTAGACTTAATACTCTCCTTAACAATAATGACTCTCTTTTAACTGAAATCCAATCAAGCAAAACTATTCTCAAATAAAAGGAAGATAAAGGTGGGACATACAGTATTTGCTCCCTGTAATAATTATTATTTGCCAACAAGTTGGATAAGTCATTTTGAGGAGGAAATGAGTCAGGTACATGTACCCAAAACATCCTTCTAAATTAGCAATTCTTTCTACTGCTACAAATATCACCTAGAATAGTGAACTGCTATTAAGCATATCAACCCAAACTTCTCTAATTTCATCATGCTAAACTGAGGTGTAACCAGGTAAATGATTACTTTTATACTGAGAATAAGAGGGGGAAAAAGAAAAAAAGGAAGTATCAATAATATCTGTCATAAGTGTAGGTCAGTCTTGATATTCTCTAAAGCTGTTCCCACTCCTACTCCTCTCTTTAAACACTGAAGAGTCTCTTGATTTTACTACCAAACACATTTAGCTAGCTTCTGGTTCTATCAACATCTAGTTCCACAAATAGAACAATATCTTAAAAAAAAAAAAAAAAATATATATATATATATAGAGTCTCCAACCGCAAAACACACACACACAGATAATTTATGAATAAGATGACAATTTTTATGACTCTTGAAAAGTTCTAATTAAAAATGCTTTCAATTTGCTTCTAACAGATTAAATAAAGAACTTCATGTCTTCTTGGCACCAGTCAAGATTTCTGACCCATAAATAAAAACATCAGAGAAAATCCAAAGACCTCTATCCCTCTCTACAAAACATTTTGCTGACACTACTGAAAAGAACAAGCAGTTTCACTTCCACACTTTTTCACAGTGGAAATAAAAAGAAATGGATGAGAGAAAAGAAAGAATAATGAAGAAAGAAGGCCATCCTGCCAGATATTTGGTTTCCTCAAACAAATGATAATGAAGACAACTTATGACACATCGGTGCCACTTAACAGGAATTAATTAGTCAGTGCTACTGGCCTGGTTCAACAGGAGGAGGTGTCTCTTCTTTTTCTGGTACTCCCTGTTCCACAACTTCTACAGCAGCACTTAATTCTATTGGTTCAGACACTGAAAAAAGGGCAGAAACCAAGTTAACAATACTTTTTCAAGTGCATAATTTCTGTCAGATACTCTGTTAAGTACTGAATAAAAGCCAGAAGTGCAAAACTAAATTCTTTGGCAACTTTAGAAAGCATTTAAACATCAGTCCTATATTTTACAGGAAATAGTGGTTTTTCTTTCTGTTCAAGGAATAGAACATAACATTACAAAAGGTTGAGAAGGAAACAAAGAAAAAATAAGAATGATTGTTGTGCTTTTCAGTTTAGTTAAGTTATTTATAAGGCAGGATTCAGATTTTTCAAAGTGCTTTTCCATTAACCTGTCATTTGCATCAGTTGAGAATGATAACAATAAGAAACAGGTATAGGAAATAAGTTTCAATACCTGATTCTGACTTGTTGATTTCTTTTTAAAAGACATTCTGTTTTGAAGATTGTGGGAAAAAGGCAAACAAAACTGTTTCTAAATCACAGGCCATTTTGTATACAAACCTTCTTTATTTTCTAGCTGTGGTGGTGTTTTTTTCTTCTTTTTATCTTCATAAATTGGTCTTTTCTTTGGCAAAGAGTCTTTTGATGGCACTTCAACACCTGACGGATAAAAATGGAAAACTTCAGGTTGATATTATTTGCATGTTACCTAAAATATACTACCTAAAAAGATGACATCTTATCCACCTTGGAGATACATACTCCAAAATACAAAAGAACATTTGTGGACAAATCTTTATTTTGGGGGTGAGGAATACTGGCCCTGAGCTAACATCTGTTGTCAATCTTCCTCTTTTTGCTTGAGTAAGATCATCACTAATCTTTGCCAATGTTCCTCTATTTTGTATATGGGACACCACCACAGCACGGCTTGACGAGCAATGTGTAGGTCTGTGCCCGGGATCCAAATCCACAAACCCCATGCCACCAAAGCAGAGCGTGCAACCTCAACCACTACACCACTGGGCTAGCTCCCACAAATCTTTTTTATATAAAGTATTTTGAAACTTACACACATTAAAATTCCATTTTTTTGGTGTCCAGTTCTATGACTTTCAATAAATGCACAGAATATGCAACCACCATCACCATGAAGATGCAGAACAATTTCATCACCCTGTGCTGTTCTGTGTAATCAAATCCTACTCACATCCTTAGCCCCCAGCAATCACTGATCTGTTCTACATTCCAAAAGATTTGATTTTTCCAAAATGTCACAGAAATGAAACCTTACAATCTGGCTGTTGTCATCATAATGGATTTAAGAGTCATCCTCATTGCTGTATGTACTACTACTTCCATTCCTTTTTACTGCTGAACAGCATTCCTTGTACATAGCGTACCACAGTTCCTTTATTCATCAGACAGCTGAAGGACATTTGAGTTTTCTAGTTTTTGACATTTATGAAGAAAGCTGCTATGAACATTTGTATGCAGGTTTTTGTGTCAACATTTCTCTGCGGTAAATATTTTGGAGTGGGAATGATGGGACATTAGGCAAATATGAACTTAATTTTGTAAGAAACTGACAAGTGTTTTCCAAAGTGGCTTTACAATTTTGCATTCCCACCAGTAATGGATGAGAGTTTCAATTGTTCTGCATCCTTGCCAGCATTTGGTAACGACAGCTGTTTTGTTTTTTAATTTATTTATCCCAACAAATGTGTAGTGATATCTCATTGTGGTCTTAATTTGAATTTCCCTAGTGACAAATGATGTTGAGCATTTGTTTCACATGCTTGTAGTATCTCGATGAATTGTTCTGCAAACTACTAAGGACTACTGTTCAAATCTTTTGCCCATTTTTAAATAGGGTTGTTGGTTTTCTTATCGTCGAATTTTGAGTTATCTTTATATATATACACAAGTATGTACTGGGGGGATTTGGGGAGAAAAAAAAGAAGATTGGCAACAGCTGTTAGCTCAGGAGCCAATCTTTAAAAAAGAAAAAAAGAAAAATACGGTGAAACATGACACTCATAAATATTTTATTGGTAATGAACCCACAAATAAAATGAAAAATAGGTTTTAAAGTGTGGTAATAACGTCCCACCCCCACCCCCAAGATATCCATGTCCTAATTCCCAGAACATGTGAATATGTAACCTAACATCGCAAAAAGGACCTGGAGATGGGAGAGAGCATCCTAGATTATCCAGGTGAGCCCAATCTAATCACATGAGTTCCTATAAGTGAAGAACTTTCACTGAGGTACAGGCTGAGGTCAGAGGAAGATGCGACTATGGAAAAATGGTCAGAGTGACGTAAGGTGGGTGGCTCTGAAGATGGATAAAGGGGTCATGAGCCAAGGAACGTGGGTAGCCTCCAGAAGAAGACAAAGAAATGGATTCTCTCCTAAAAACTCCAGAAGCAAATGTAGCCCTGCTGGCACGTTAGCCCAGTGAGACCCATGTCAGATCTACAGAACGGTAAGATAATAAATTTGTGTTGTTTTAAGCCACTAAATTTGTGATAACATGTTCAGCAGAAACAGAAAACAAACTAAGCATAACAGAAGTTTTCATTACCATCACAAAATGAAGTTAATAAGTCCATTTTTTGCCAATATGGCCAGCTTTCACAGCTGGTTAAAAGCAAATAAAAGCAAGATTCAGGGGCCGGCCCTGTGGCCGAGAGGTTAAGCTTCCGTGCTCCAGCGGCCCAGGGTTTCATCCGTTCGAATCCTGGGCCGGACATGGAACAGCTCATCAGGGCATGCTGAGGCGGCGTCCCATATCCCACAACTAAAAATATACAACTATGTACCGGTGGGCTTTGGGGAGAAAAAAGAAAAACAAAATCTTACCAAAAAAAAGGTAAGATTCAATTAAAAAGTGACTTATCCAAAATGAAAACGTTAATATCAAATCCGTAATTTGTTCATATTTGAATTCATGGTTGTTATTATCCAGTTTTGAACATCTGTTCTAATATTTTTCTCCTAAATAGAGCAAATAAATTTTGTCAAATTAAGACACGGCAGAGCAAACCAATGTCAAAACTGATTTGCAAGTAACGTTACTGAGTCTGAGGAGAATACATCTTCATTAGTCTAACAGGTAATGGTGAAATCCCAGAAGAGAGAGAGCACTACAAATGGAATGGCTCTCTACTGCAATCCTTCCTCTCCTTTCCCGTAACAAACTACTAATAGAGGTTCCTCTCACCTCTGTTGGGTTACTGACATGGTCTCACACTAAGGCAGTGATGGGTACATGGGGACTCATTTTACTATATTCCCTGTTTTTTGTTTATTTCAGAGGACAAAAAACCTTATTTATAGACATACTATCCATACTATCATTTACACATAAATTTTTTATCACAGTATAGAAGTCAGCTACCCTAAATAATAAAATTATCTCAACTATTCCTTACATTTTTATTGGACTTTTTCATAGCATTTTCATAGGAATTCTCCTTCTGATTCCATTCTCCTTTTGACGATTATAGAGGTACAACCACATGAGAGAAGCTTCCAGATTGTTCAGCTACTTAACAATACTACTCACCCTGAGCTTGTAGAAGTTTAAGGGTAGCTTCAGCTCTGGCTCTGGCTTCTCTCTGGGATTTAGTTAAAAGTTTCCCCTCTTTTTTCAAGCGTTCTTTTCTTTCTTTTTCTTTTTGCTTTTTCCTTTCTCTTTTTTCTTGTTCCAATCTTTCCTATAAAAAGGTACATATCAGACAAAAATTGGATTAGGTTAATGGATTAAAAAATTTAAATGTAAAAAACCCAAACTTCAAAGCTCGTAAGATATATGTAAACTACTATGTTAGAAGACTCCAAATGAAAATATTTTAAATGTTGTACAGAATGATTACTAATTAATATTACATGAGAGTAAACTATGTGTTGGTCATAATATATAAGCAATTTCTGTCTGTACCTGAGGAAATAAAGGTAGGATTTTCTGTACCTTTTCATCTTATTATTTGTATCAGAACAATAATGTAACTGAATTACCATACAACTAGGCAATTCTTAGAATTAGAAGGTTAGAGAGATTTTATAGAGAACAGATTTTAAGTTAAACACAATGCTGATGTCAGCAACTTCATGAAAACATACCTCTTCTTTACGCTTGGCTTCTAATTCTTCAAGTCGTTTTATACGTTCTTCCTCTTCTCTCTTCTGTCTTTCTTCCTCTTCTTTAAGTTTGGCCAGAGCTTCTTGCATAGCTTTAACTGTGGCTTTGCTAGGTCCTTTTTTCTTCTCTTTCTCTTCCTTTTCTCCTTTCTTTTTCTTCTTATCTTTTTTCTTTTTGTCTCCTTCATTATCATCTACAAAAAAACAGAGGCAGAGTTAAAAGAACAAAGAAAGTTACTTCCTAAGGCAATGATGAACAAACCTCAGAATTCAAGGACCATAATGTGACAAGGCTGATGCTAGCAGCAGGCTAGGGTCTCATCAAGGCATCTTAAGCACTTGGGAACTTGAGTACCCAGAACAGCTCAGAAACACTCAATGTTCACCTCCTTAAAAGCCTACAATGCTGGTGTTGGTCTGAGTTGTCCTGAAGGATGCAAGAAGACAAGAGGATCCTGTCAGTGGGAGAAGACATACTGTATTCTAACGTATCTTTTAATTCACAATGTCTGAATTCCTGCCTAACTTCTGTAGTTCGTTTTGCTTCTTTAAGATGGGGATGACAAGAATGATGCCTAAACCACCTTGAGGGTATATTAGGAGGACAAAAATACAAAAATGGAGATAATTATATTCCAAGAACTCTACAGCAATATGGAATTAAAGATTATGAAGCTACTTTCATGGTATTTCTCCTCAAAGATGTCCAGATAATAAAAATTTGAGTGGTTAAAAAACCTATGTCAAGGGGCTGGCCCTGAGGCCGAGTGGTTAAGTTCGCGCGCTCTGCTGCAGGCGGCCCAGTGTTTCGTTGGTTCGAATCCTGGGCACGGACATGGCACCACTCATCAAACCACACTGAGGAAGCGTCCCATATGCCACAACTAGAAGGACCCACAACAAAAGAATATACAACTATGTACCGGGGGGCTTTGGGGAGAAAAAGGAAAAAAAAAAAACCTATGTCAATTTTCCCATTAAAAGTTTTCTAGTCTCGGGGCCAGCCTCGTGGCCGAGTGGTTAAGCTCGCACGCTCCAGTTCAGCAGCCCAGGGTTTTGCCGGTTTGAAACCTAGCACCACTCAAGAAGCCATGCTGAGGCAGTGTCCCACACAGCACAGCCAGAAGGACCTACAACTAGAATATACAACTATCTACTGGGGGGCTTTGGGAAGAAGGAAAAAGAAAATTAAAAAAAAAAAATGTTTTCGAGTCTAAAGAAAAACTATGTCAATCATTTGATCTTTATTTTCTTTCTGAATAAGAGGGGGAAACTTAACCAGAAAGCTTATTGTTAGTTGGTTCTGGTACAAAAACATGGCTCACTATTGCTTAGAAGATTTTAACTTATTTTAGTTTTTATTTTCTATTTCATAGACTGAACTGGATTTTTAAAAGCAGGAAAGAATTCAGATATTATGTGACACTGAGTTATCAAAAGGAAGAATAGATTTTACATTGGGCAACTTCCAGTCTTTATCAACAGCAAAAAACTGTTTTTCAGTGATATTTTATAAAAGTCCTAATCTGTGTGCAAACCATTTGAAAGATATTTTATATGATGTATCTAAAATGCTCAAAATAAAAATCAATTCAAAGAGTACTTACATGTAATTTTTAAAAGGATTCTTACAATTAAGTACCTTTATAACCAAGGACAAATAAAGTGACTGGGACATAATGACCAAAACTTAGACTAAATACGAATCCAAGCCTTTTGTCCTTTCCTCGATAACATTACCAACCTTCAGCGGCTGTGGGAGTCTCTCCTTTCTCTTCAGAGGCAGGGGCTGCTCCAGCATCAAGAGTCACTTTGGATTTTGCAGCTTCCTCTTCAGATTTCTTTTGAGATTCTTTTTGTTTACTCTGATCCTTTTTACCAGTTTCTAACTCTTCTTTTTCTTTCAGCTTCCGCAGTTTTGCCTTTTCTTCGTCTCGCTTTTTTCTCTCACGCTCTTTCTTTTCTGCCTTCTTTTGGGCCATTGTCTTAATTTTGAAGGAGGAGTCGTCCTCTTCATTCCCACTCTCCACATTAGGACCTGGCTTATTTTTTTGATTTTTTTTTTGTCCTTTCCTAGACTGCAAAAATTCATCTGATTCATCACCACTTTCACCTGAAGAATTTACTCTGAAACGCTCTTTAATTCTTTTACTGTTATCCTCATCCTCTTCTGATCCATCCCACTTTTTATTTGATTTCTGAGCTTTCCCTTTAGCTTTTTTAGAAAGTTTATTGAAATCATCATCATCATCACTCCCAGAGCACATTTCCACTTTTGGTTTTGCAGTCTTTTTTGATTTTGAATCTTTATCTTCCAACTCTTCACTATCATTATCATCAAAACTTTGTTTTTTGCCTTTCTGTCCTTTCTTTTTTTTATCTTGTTTTGAGGTGGATTCTTCTTCATTATTTTCTGTTGGCTAAAAAATTTCCATTGTTAGATATATTAAGAGAGTTATGTTTTATTTTTTAAAATAATTGAGACTCCTCAGAGTCATGTACTTCATTAACTACACAAAGAAACAATTCTCAAAGTAATTTCAAAATAAGGTCCTTTTTACAAGAACATAAAATTCAACCAAGTACCAAAAGCTAGCCAAGCCCTCAGGCACATCTCACATTCACTGTACACTTCAGAACCCAGGTGCACTGAATCAAGGACTAACCAACCACCAGTCCACATTTACTACCTTCTTCAGATGATGCACAAAGCCTAAGGAGGAAATTAAAAGAAGAAAAAATATCTACTGCTTTTCCATTACTTTGAGGTTTATCCAAATTCAAAGAACGAAAAAGAAAGAATATAGAAAATTGGAGGTGAAGATGGGAAACGCTGTATATCCAAATGTACCAATTTTATGAACAGACAACATACCACAACATACCACATATTTGGATTCCCAAATAAAATAAGTTTATATCTTTTGGAGGTTCTAAAACACATTCTCTCCTAAAAATTGTTTTCCTTCTTTGACATTAGAATTTATAGAAACTTTAACTAACTATATACACATTGCTGAAACTTTCCAAAAGCAGCTCCGTACAACTGGCACTAAGAAGCATGAATGGTAACCGGATCGGTCTTTCACCTTTACTGCAGCAGCTTCTCTGTCAGCTTTGATGCCTTGAGCTTCCCAAGACAATTCTTCCAGTTCTTTCAGGATATCATCTTCACTAGAAAAGGATTAAAATACATTTTGAGGCAATGGATTAGTTTAATAAGTGAATCAAGTCCCAAAGCTAATAAAAATCAAATATATTTAAAATATACTTACTCAAAGTCTTGCCTTTTTTTCTCCTTTTTCTTTTTCCCCTTTGACTTTTGAGGTTCCTGTTCCTTGGCAGCACCAGCTCCTTCTATTTCTGCAGCCAAGGCATCAAGATCAGCATCATCTTTGGCACTTAAATGGAAACAAAGATATAAATGTTACTCAAGACAAAAATAATCTACCACATTCACTTACAGATAATTTTTTTTTTTTTTTTTTTTTTTTTTTTTACCATTTTAGCCTTCTTCATGCATTAGCAGCCCAGTGAGAAAAATCATTTGTCAAGTTCTTTCCATGACACTGTTGGGTTATAGCTACTCATCAGATTCCCTGCATCTGACTCAATAAAGTTTCTGAGAAACACTCAAATCAGAAAGACCTATGATGAAGAGCTCCAGGAAAAAAATCTAGGTAATCAAGAAAAGGAAATTAACTTTCGTTGATACTAAAGTTTTTTGTGTTTGTATCTAAATGGAGTTATTTATAAAATGAAGAGAACTTAAAAGATAAAACAAGCCTTAGTACTTGATTATTAATAACAATATCTAAATATTTGGACACCTATCCATTTTTGCCTGGAATACCAGAGATTTTAGAGCTGGAAGGAACTTTAGAGATCACCTCGTCTACTATCTCATTTTACCAATGGGAAAATTAAGATGCACAAAGTTTGAATGCCTTGAACAAAACATGACCACACATCCAAACCTAGATGAATTAGGAATGATTCACTAAAAACACATAAAACACCCCAAAATCCAGAACCAAATCTGCTCACAATCTTTTACATTCCTGGTTTTGTTTCCGGTTCCATCCCACAATGTCCTCATCTACCAATATCATGTGGAGAAAACCAAACTAACTTCCAGCTAAAACCTACAGAAAACCAAGGAGACCAGTCAGTCTGAGATGTGTAAGTAGAAAAGGTGGACGAATCCAAATAAATGACGGAATGAGAAAACAAAGATCTCATGTAACATGCCTCCACTGATGGACACCTTGTTATAAAGATGATTCATTTCAGCAAAAAGACTTTCTAAAGAGAATAACTTTTAATTATATGATAAATATAATTTTAAGATTATATAACAAGGCATTTGAGGACAGGATTCTCAAGAAGCTTAATAGAAGCCAGTAAAGCAGGAATTGCAAAATGGTAAGTGCCATGAAGTAAGGGAATCTAATGCTTATACAAATAGTTGGCCAGAAGTGAAACGTTCCTTTTGTCCTATATCTTAGCCAGTGTATTTGAGGAGGATCACAGAACACTGAACTGCTGCACTGGTGGTGACTTCCTAGAGCACCAAATCCAAAATGAGAAAGTCAGATGTTTCCTAGCAGAGGAGAAGCCTGGAACCAAGTAGTGAAAGAGGTGGAACAGGAGTTAGCTAGGCAAAGGGGGTGTGCATATCAGACACAATGAGGACAAAAATCTACAGGGAATAAAGTGCATTGTCCTCAGGAGGACTCATAAAAGAGCACCTGAATCAACAGAGAAACTTTTTGTAAGCAATGGATTTCTTGACCCCACCCCAAATCTAGGGAACCAGAAACTGAGGAGGGGGAGCAAGGCAGTGTATTTCTAGCAATCTTTCCAGGTGACTGTGGGTCAGATTTGAAGTTACTCTTTTCTTTATAAATGAAGAAACTAAGGCACAGAGAATCTGCCCAGGATCACAGAAGGCAGAGATGGGATCTGAACCCAGGAGTTCTATTCCATAGTCAGAGCTCTTAATCTTGCTGACAATCAAATTTGCATTTTAGAAAGCTACCTCTGGTATGAGCGGGAGGGCAAAATCCCAACTGGTTAGGAAGCAGGAAGACTAACTGGTTAGGGAGCTTTTATAGTTAAGTGCAATGAGAAATGATGAACACCTTACTTGCAAGAGTGGCAGGCAAGATGAAGATGTGAGTCAGATAAATATTAAGGGGATCAAGTAGCAACACTTAAGCGACCAACTAAATGTATACAGAAAGGAGGAGAGAAGAATCACAGATGATTCTCATGAAGTAACAGAAACCTAAGTCTGGCCCAGCATCAGCCAGCAGTATCTTCAAGGGCATCTCTGCCACTATTTCACATTACAGCAGCTTCTGAGAACAGAGTGAGATGGGAAGGTGGTTAATGACTGAAGCTTGGCATTTCACTTCCAAAAACTTGCCAGCCCTCATTTAAACTATATTCATCTAATCAAAACAGCATGTGATTGGCTACATTTCCAGAGTATTCATTAACACCCTAAAATAACAGTATATAGGACTATATTTGCATGCTGTTGAGTCTGAAAGGCTTCTTCTGGCTAGGAATAAAAAATTAACAGTTTTTGAGTGCTTGTTGTTTATCAGGCATTGTACTGACCAACCGCTAGACATACTATATATTACATCATTTAATCCTCATAACAACTCTATGAAGTTAAGTTTAAAGACGATAAACAATTTACAAAAGGTTGCCCAGATAGAAAGTAGCATACCAGGAACTCAAGCCCAAATCTAACATCAGAACTGTACTACTTTCCTAGAAAATGGGAAATAAGTTTCTGAAAATTGTTAGAAAAATTCAAACATAGCTAGAAAATATATCAATGATATACAACATGAGTTACAGAAATAAAAGGCAATTTTCTACTATATTCAACTCAGTGTTTTCATATGCCACATTCCTCCATCATCAAGATAGAAAAATTGTTACAACTTAATGGCCTTAAAAAATGAAGCCATTAAAAATACTGTATGTGTGGTTTAAGAAACAAGCTATTTTCTAAAGTGGCTTTAGAGTTTAATATTCACACCAACAATGTATAGAGACATTCATTTTTTTTTACATCCCAGACACTATTTGGTATTATGGTTACTTTTCGTTTAAGCTGTCCTAATAGATGTGTGGTGATATCTCATCATAGTCTTCATTTCCTTAAAGACTAGTGAAGTTAAACACTTTTTCATGTGTGTATTTGCCATTCATATATACTATTCAGTGAAATGTCTCTGCCTATCTTTTGCCCATTTTCTAATTGGATTTTCTTTTAATGCTGAGTTTTGAGAACTCTTTATATGTTCTGTATATGAGTCACTGGTCAGATATGTGGTTTACAGATATATTCTTCCAGTCTTTAGCTTGTCTTTTCATCCACTCAACAGTTTTTATCAAATGAAGCATTCTGAATTTTCATGAGTTATCATTTATCAAGCTTTTTCTTTATGGACCATGCTACTGGTGTCATGACCAATAACTTTTCATTAAGTCCTAGGTCCTGAAGACTTACCTACGTTATCTTCTAAAAGTTGTGTACTTTAATGTTTGATATTTAAATCTGTGATTCATTTTGATCTTTATTTTTTGCCTATGGGTAGCCAACTGCTTCAGCAACATTTTAGACTATCCACCCTACATTGAATTGCTTTTGTGCCTTTGTCAAAAATCACTCAGCTGTGCTTGTATTGGGCTATTTCTGAGTTCTCTGTTCTGATCTACTGATCTAGTGTCTTTGTCTCTGACACTAACAGACTGTCATGATTAATGTAGCTATATTGTCTTGAAATCAGGTAGAGTGATACCTTCCCCCCTTTATTCTTATCAGAATCGTTTTATCTATTCTTAACTCTCTTGACTTTAAAATAAATTTTAGAATAACCTTGTGTACATCTACAAAAAAAATCTTGCTGGAATTTTAATACAAGTTGTGTTAACTGCAAATGAATTTGAAGAGAACTGACATCTTTATTATATTGAGTCTCTCAATCCATGAACACAGTATGTTTTTTCACTTATTTATATCTTCTTTGATTTCTTTTATCAGTGGTTTGTAATTTTCACAAAACTAGTATTTAACTTCAACCGATCTCAGTTTCTACATGCTCATTACTAACATGCAGAAATGTGACTGAAACTTTTTATGTTGATCTGGTATACTGCAACCTTGTTGAACTCACTTATTAGTTCTAAGATTTTATAATAGATTCAAGATTTTCTAGATACATGATGTTTGCATATAAGAGCAGTTTTATTTCTCTCTGATCTGTATGCCTTTCGTTTCTTTTCTCTTATCGCATTAGCTAGAACTAGTGCTATACTGAACAGTAGTGGCGATAGTGGACATCCTTGCTTTGTTCCCAGTGTCGGGGGAAAGCATCTAAATATGTCAGCTGTAGATTTTTTGGTAGATATTCTTTGTCAAGTTAAGAAGTTTTCCTCTATTCCTCGTTTTCTGAGTTTTTATCATGAATGGGTGATGAGTTTTGTCAAAAGCTTTCTGCATCTATTGGTGTAATCATGTAATTTTCCTTCTTTAACCTTTTAATATGGTGGATTACATTGATTGATTTCTGAATATTGAACACGTCTTGCATTCCCTAAATTTACTCCACTTAGTGATGGTGTTTGTTTCTTTTTATATAATGCTAAGACCTTCTGGTACTCAAGTCTATATTTCATTAGCAACTTCTGCTATCTGTATTCATGAGAATATCGGTTTATAGTTTTCTTTTTTCTATGTATTATCTTGGGCCTTGATATGAGGGTAATACCAGTTTCATAAAAACATTGAGCAAGGTCTCCTATTTTCTGGAAATGATTATACAGAACTGGTGTTAATTCTTGTTTAAACATTTAGCAGAAATCTCCAGTAAAACCATCAGAGTCTGGAGATTTCTTTTTCAGGACATTTTAAATTATGAATCCAATTTCCTTAACAGGTGTACAGCTATTCAAATTGTCTATTTCATCTTGGTGAGTTTTGACAGTTTGTACTTTGAGAAATTAGTCCATTCCACCGAAGTTATCAAATTTATGTGTATAGAACTGTTCATAGTATTTCTTATCCTTTTGATATACATCTATAATGATATACCCTATTTCATCCCTGAAAAGGCCTGTATCTAGTAAACAAATTGTGTCACTAATTAACCTTCCAAAAAAGAAAGCACTAGGCTCAGGTAATTTTACTGGTGAATAGCAAAAATTTAAGGAGGAAATGATAGCAATTCTGCACAATCTCTAGAAAACAGAAGCAATCTTCCTAACTCATTCTATGAGGCCAGCATTACCCCAATACAAAACCAAAACCACAACCAAAAGCAGTGTAAGAAAGGAAAACTACTAATAAATCTCATGAACAGATGTAAAAATCCTCAACAAAAATATATTAGCAAATTAAATCCAACAATGCATAAAATGAATTATGCACTATGTCCAAATGGGATTTACTCCAGAAATGCAAGTTTAGAATATGAAATACTGTAGGCCAACAAATTAGATAACTTAGATAAAATGGATGAATTCCTAGAAGACAAATTACTAAAAGTGATTCAAGAAGTAGTAGAAAATCTGAATATATCTATGATAAGTTAAATGATTGAGTTATTAATTTAGAAACTTCCCATTAAGAAAAGCCCAGGCCCAGATGACTTCACTGGTGAATTCTACAAAACACTTAAAGAATTAACATCATCAATCCTTCACAAATTCTTCCAAAAAGAGAGAGACAAGGGAACATTGAGGCCAATATTATCCTGATAACAAAACTAGACAAAGACATCACAAGAAAAGTACAGATGAATATTTTTATGTATTGCAAATATTCTTAACAAAATACTATCAAACCAAATCCAGCCACATATAAAAATTATACACCTTGACCAAGTGGAATTTATTCAAGGAATGCAAGGTTGGGTTCAACATATGAAAAAGCAATGTTATCAACCACATCAACAGGCTAAAGGAAAAAAATCATATGATCCTATCAATTGATACAGAAAATGCATTTACAAAATCCAACACCTATTCATACAAAAACACTCAGCAAACAAGAAATAGAGAGCAAGATCTAAACAAAGAGAAAGGTGACCCATGTTCATGAATTGGAAGACTCAATATTGCTAAGATATCAATTCTTCCCACCCTGATATACAGATTCAATGCATTCCCAAAGCCACAAAAAAACATTTTGTAGACAAACTGATTCTACGACTTAAATGGAAAAGCAAAAGACCTACAATAGTTGACACAATACTGAAGAACAACAAAGTTGGAGGATGCATTACTCCACTTCAAAACTTACTAGAAAGCTACCGTCAAGACAGTGGAATATTGGTGAAAGAACAGACAAGTGGATCAATGCAAGAGAACAGACAGCTCAATACAAACAGACCCACACAAATACTGTTATTTGATCTCTAACAAAGGAGCAAACGCAATTCAATGGAGAAAGGATAGTCCTTTCAACATTCGCTGCTGGAAGATTTGGTTGTCCACACACACACACACACACACACACACACACACACACAAAAGGAACCAAGATGCACAATTTGTAGACCTTGGGTTTGGCAATGAGATTTAAGATTAAAAAAACAAAAACAAAGGCAAAACCCATGAAACAAAAAACGATAATTTAGACTTAATTAAAATTAAAAACTTCTGCTCTGAGTTGGCCTCCAGGCCAAGTGGTTAGGTTCGCATGCTCTGCTTCCGCAGCTCAGAGTTTCACCAGTTTGGATCCTGGGCACTGACCTCACACCGCTCATCAAGCCATGCTGAGGTGGTGTCCCACATGCCACAACTAGAAGGACCCACAACTAAAATACACAACTATGTACTGGGGGGCTTTGGGAAGAAGAAGGACAAATAAAAAATAAATAAAATCTTTAAAAAAAAAAAACCCTTCTGCTCTGCATACTGATAAGAAAACGAAAACACAAACTACGCAGTAGGAGAAAATATTTGCACAACACTACTGGCTAAAGGACTTGTATCCAAAATATACCAAAAAACCTCCTATAATTCAAGGATAAGAATCCAATTAAAATATGGGTAAAGATTTTAACAGTCACCTGACCAAATAAAAGCTCAACATAATTTGTCACTAGGAAAATGCAAATTAAAAAAAGGAGACAGCACTATACAGCTATCGGAATGGCTAAAATACAAAAAGTGGACAATATCAATTGCCAGTGAGACTACCAAATGGCTGATTCTAGGATGCGGGCAAGATATAGACACAATAAGCCTGCAGCATCTTGTAATGCCAGAAAGTAAGGAAGTGATTAACCCATCTCCCCCTCTGACCCCTCGCCACCCTCGACGTCTTCCACAAACACAATGATGAGTATATAACCAAAGGAAGATACTAGCCAAATGAAAGAGCTCTCAATGGCCAATAGGAGCAACAAATTAATCTGTTAATTAGAACAATAAATGAACATAGTATTAAATTATAAACCTAAGTATAAAATATTATTTATAAGCCCATACTGATACAGACAAAAGATTAAATAAATAAATGGGGATGAGGCAAATCTCCCATGCAGAAGAATTCTAAATAAATTATGCAGACACTCCACTCTAATGGAGACACAACATAATTTTCCACTTCTTAAGTGTGGGCTGCACAGAGTGATTTCCTTCCAAAAAGTACAGCATGGAAAAAGGGAGAAGAGAGTAACTTTCCAGTGTAAAAGCCTGAGAAACACTACCTCAGCCAGGTGATCAAAGTCAACATCAGTGATATGTTAAAATCTGAGACACTATCACAGATGAGGAGTCCAAGGAGAAACAACTACTACATGTAATGTGGTATCTTGTATAGGATCAGATATATAGGACAGTAGGTAAAAACTAAAGAAATCTACACAATATATGTACTCTAGTTAATGACATATTAATTCCTTAATTACAATACATGTCCTATGCTAACATAAGATGTTAATAACAGGAAAACTGGTTGTGAGGCATACGGCTGTGTATTTTCCTCATAATTTTTCTGTAAATCTAAAACTTCTAAAAAATAGTTTATTTTAAAAGCCTGAGGGGGAAAAAACCCACCATATAATTTAAAATCATTCCAAAGGAAATAATATACTTTGGTATAAATCTAACAAAACGTGTATAGGACTTCTATGCTGAAAATTACAAAATGCTGATGAAAGAAATCCAAGACAACCTAAATAAAATGGAGAAATATACCAAGTTCATGGACTAGAAGATTCAATACAGTAAACATGTCAATTCTCCCCAAAAATGACATTCAGGTTTAAGGCAATTCCAATCAAAATTCCAGCAAGTTTTTTGGGACATAGCCAAAATTTATATGAAAAGCCAAAAGAACCAGAATAGCTAAAACAATTTTTAAAAAAGAATAAAATAAGAAAAATCATTTTACCAGGTTTCAAGATTAAATATATAGCTACAATAACCAAAACTGTGTGGTATGGGCAGGGGGACAGATGAGAGCGCCTCAAAATAGCACCCACAGAAGTACAGCCAACTGATTTTTGACAAAGATGCAAAAGCAATTCAAGGGAGGAAAGAAAGACAGCCTTTTCAACAAACGATGACAGAGAAAATGGACATCCATACCTACAAAAAAAATGAACTCCAACCTCACTACTACTACAAAAATGAACTCAGGTTACATGACAGACCTAAATGAAAACCATAAAAGTATAACCTTTTAGGAAAAAAAAGAAAATGAAACTCTTTGGGATCTAGCACTAAGCAAGGAGTTTTTAAGACTTGAAATTAAAAGATCTCCCCAAAACTGGACTTCATCAAAATTAAAAAATTTTTGCTGTGCAGGAAGACCATGTGAAAGCAATGAAAAAACAAGCCACAGAGAGAAAATATTTACAAACCACGTATATGAAAAAGGACTAGTATGCAGAATACATGAAGAACATTCAAAACTCAATAGTAAAAATCCAAGCAATTCAATTAGAAAATGTACAAAAGACACGAAAGTAATTTTACTGAAGAGCATTTACAGATAGGAAATAAAGGATGTTTCACATCATTAGCCATTTGGGAAACGCAAATTAAAATCACAATGAGATAACATTACACACCAATCAGAATGCCCTCCCTCCAAAAAACAGTGGTAATAACCAATGTTGGTGAGGATGTAGAGAATCTGGATCACACATACACTGCTGGTGGAGATGTAAACTGGAAATAACCACTCTAGAAAACAGTCGCTTCCTTAAATGTACTTACCATATGACTCAGCAATCGCACTCATGCGCATTTATCCCTGAGTAATAACAATTTATCTCATGCAGAAGCTGGTAGACAAATGTTTGTAGTAGCTTCATTTGCAACAGCCAAAAACTAGAATAACCCACATGTCCTTTAATGGGTGAATGGTTAAATAAAACAGTGGTCTATTCCCACTCCATGGAATACTATTCAGCAATAAAACAGAATGAACTATGGATACATGCAACAACTGGGATAGATCTCAAGAGAATTAAGCTCAATGGAAAGAAGCCAAGACCCAAACAAACATGAATCCATTTATAATAACAATTTGAAAAGAAAAAATTTTAGAAATGTAGAACTGATTCATGGTTACCAGAAGTTAAGGACGGGTGGAGAAGGGGAAGTGTACAGCAAGGAGATGAGAAGGTTACAAATGGACAATATAAGGGATCCTGGCAGTGATGTTCTGTATTGACTGTGGTTGTGAAGATACAAAGCTACATGTGATAACACTGTATAGCACTAAACACACACACGCACGTGTACACCAGTGAAACTGGGCAAATGTGAATACGATCAGTGAACTATATCAGTGTCAATATCCAGGTTTCAATTGTATAGTTCCGCAGGATGTTACCATTGGGAGAAACTGGGTAAAAGGTACAGGGATCTCTCTATATTATTTCTTACAATTGCATGTGAACCTACAATTATCTTAAAAGTTTAATCAAAAGAAACACTGATAAAATGAAAAGCCAAGCCACAAACTGAGAAAAAAAACTTTTGCAATACATATATCTGATGAAGGAAAAGATTTATCTATATTATATAAAGAACTAAAATCCAATATTAACATAATTTTTAAAATGGGCAAATGATTTGAACAGACACAACCAAATGAGATACAGGACTGGCAAATAAACACATGAGAGGATGGTCAATATCACTAACTAATAAGGAAATGTAAATTAAAACCACAATGAGATGCTACTACACAGTCACCAGAATTACAGACTGATAATACTAAGTGTTGAGAGAGGATGTGGAACAACTGGAACACATCCCTAGAGGGAATGCAAAAATGGCACAGCCACTTTGGAAGAGACAGTTTGGCAGTTTCTTAAAGTTAAACATACACACTTACCATATGACCCAGCAATCCCACTCCTAGGTATTTACCTAAGAGAAATGAAAACATATGTCCACACAAATACTTGTACTCAAATGTTCATAGCAGCTTTATTCATAATCGCAAAAAGCTGGAAACAACCCATATATCCATCTACCAGATAATTTATAAACAAATTGGCATCTATCTACACAATAGGATACTACTCACTGATAAAAGGAAAGAATTAATGTTACACCAACACGGATGACTCTTAAAAGTACTATGTTGGGGCTGGCTCCGTGGCCGAGTGGTTAAGTTCGTGCGCTCCGCTGCGGCGGCCCAGGGTTCAGATCCTGGGCGCGGACATGGCACCGCTCATCAGGCCATGTTGAGGCAGCGTCCCACATCCCACAACTAGAAGGACCTGCAACTAAGATATACAACTGTGTACGGGAGGGGTTTGGGGAGATAAAGCAGGAAAAAAAAGATTGGCAACAGTTGTTAGCCCAGGTGCCAATCTTAGGGGAAAAAAAAAAAAGTACTATGTTAAGTGAAACCTGGCTAGCCAATAAAGGCTACATACTCTATGATTCTATTTATATGAAATTTTAGAAAAGGGAAAACTACAGTGACCCCCAAAAAGGGAAAAATTACAGTGATTTCTGGCAAAAGCCAGTTGTAGGGAGAGAGGATTGCCTACAAAGCGTCATGAGGAAACTTTTTAACTTTTTGGGTTAAAGAAAATACTATAGAGTATAGTAAAGTATGATTGGTAAAGGACATATAACTGTATGCATTTAACAAAACTCATCGACTGCACACTTAAAATTTGTGAATTTTATTTTACGTCAATTACACTTCAGAAAAAAATAAACGTGTTAACTTGAATTTCTAGTAATACCATAAAAACAACTGAAAAGTTACAGAATTCATTTATCAGTTTACTGAAAGGTTAAGGTTAAAATTATGTAAATCTAATATAAATTATTTACCTATTTTCATAAACAAAAATAAATCTATATTTTTCTAATACCCTAATTTCTATTACACAATGTAATGTGTAACTAAAATGAAGTTACTACGAAGGAATCCTTTTAAAACATGGTATTTCTTTATTAATTTTGTGCACAGGCATGTACTCAACTTTGGTATCTGACTTTCTGGAACAAGTAAATAACAATCATACAAAAGTAAAAAATAAGACACACTTCATTCTGAGGTTAAGGCTTTTAAAGACACAAAACATTAAAAATGCTATAAAAATGTTACGATATAAAAAATGTTCACTGTAAAGAAGCAAAAAAAAAAAAAATCTTATGTGCAAATCTCTTCTCACTTCCAAACTTGGCAAATTTCATTTAATGACAGGCATCTTCCACTGAAAAGTTGTCTAAAGTTTGATAAGAACATAGGAAACCCAACTCCTTCACAAATTATTCCACAATTCAAAATCTCCAAGCTTCCTAAGATTCTCTCCTACCAACCCCTCCTCAATAATGCCTGTGGAGGGTTTACAACCTGGCTCGAAATTTCTCTGACACTCTGAGAGGTGGGGGGGGGGGGGGGGGGGGAGGGGGGGGCCTATGTCCCCTCCCCTCTAGTGCGGGGTTGTGTGACTGTTTGAGAAATTGAATACGGCAGAAATGATGATAGTTTCTGGGTCCAGGCCTTAATCTGGCACTTGAATATTCACTGCCAAGCTAATGAGGACATCTAGATCACATAAGGGAGGTTAAACATGGGTGTTCCAGCAGAGGTTCCAACCAACAGCCACTGTCAACCACCAGAAGTGAGGGAGGAAACCTTTAAGATGACTCCATCACAGCCACTACATGGGACAAGCGAGACCCACCTAACTGAGGCCAGTCAACCCTCAGAACCAAGAGAAATGATGATTTTTGTTGTTTTAAGCCACTATGTTTGGGATAACTTGTTATGATACAATAATAACCAGAGCACCCATATATTTTTTCCTATTCCTAATCAATACTCAGGCCTACAAAAATGCAAATCATGTGGATGGAAGGAGGTAAAATCCAAACCACACTATTCCTTCCTCTCTCCCCACCCCTAAATTGACAAATATAAATTGCCTGTACTCTCCAAGCACTGAGGGAAGGAACAGACATGCCTAACCCTGTTGCTACCCGTTTTCACTTTACTTTGGTTTCTGCTCCTCCCCCCAAACACTCTTTTATCAACAAGAGCAAACAAGAGGAAAAGCATAAGGAGGAATCCCATTCTTTACCCCTAACTATACCCCAGTAGTCCCAGTAACAATAAAGGGAACAGAGAAATCCAGTACTGCCTTCTCCATAGGATGCCTTTTGGCATCTCATTCCCTCCAACCTGTCTCTTCTTACTCAGCACTCCTGGATCACCAATAGTTACATATGCAAAGAGGAAAAAACAAGACAAAAGAGGGAAAAGATCAGTAGTCATTGCTCCTCTCTAGCTCCCACCACTTGCACAACCACTGACCCCAACAGTTCTCACTCCCCACTCCTTCAATGGAGTTCTATCTAAAGTACTACAATCCATTAATAAATTCAGAGCTACCTATTATGTCTCAAACAAAAAAAAGGACCTTCCAGCCTACAATTTCCTTATGAACTAAGACTTGACACCTTTAAAAAGGATATGAAACTATACTGCTACTTACACTTTACAACGCAATGGAAACAGAACGTATCTTGTTACCTTCAGTTCAGCCTAATTCTCCACCTTCTAAATACCAGATATGTTTAAGTGACAAGAATACAACAGCAAGCCCAAGCATCATCTTGTAGATCTCCAAATATATATAATCTAAGTTCATACACATAAATTCCAATACATCTAACTATAAAATCAGTCTAGGGCAACTTTTTCAAATTAGAGTTAGTACTCTCAATGGCGGGGCGGGGCGGGGGGGGGGGGGTGAAATGCACAGTTGTGGGTGATTTTGGAAGCCTGAAAATTCTCCCCAGTAACTTTTTTCTGTTTGTTTGTAACTTTAATTTGATAATAAAGATTTAAGACAAACATACCATGAACCATATGGATGGCTGGCTTATCACAGTCTACTGTCAAAGTACACCATCCCAAGGTTTTGTTTACAAACCTCCACTAACTTGTTTCACGTCGATGAGAAAGATCAGAAGCAGAATTATACGTAAATTTTTTTGCCAAGACAAGGCGCTATAATGCAAAGCTCAAAATCATTAGGTCAAATTGAAAAAAACCAATAAGAAAAATTGAGCCCTTCCTAGTATGGGCATGCCAAACTCTAAGAAATCCACTATAGGAGGCAACACATTCTCAATGAAATGGCCATTTAGATCCTGCTACTCAAAGAAAACTTCTAGGATAAGCTGCATCAGCACCAACTTGTTAGAAATGAATAATCTCAGGTCCCACCCCAGATTTACTGAATCAAAATCTCTAGTTTAACAAGATCCAAACGTGAATCAAATACACATTAAAGTTTGAGAAGCACTGACTTAGGATCAACAAAATAGTAACATCCTTCATGTTAATACTGCAAGTTTGAACTTTAAAAATTTTATATTTGTTACTATTTGATATGATTATTTGGGGTTTCATAATCGCATAAGAGATACAAGTTTATACCTAGTATTATGCCTGTAGAAATATGTAGGTAATATTGATCATTTAGGCAACCATTCTCAACACCTTAAGAAAGGACACTATGTTATAAAATAGTTAATCAGGGGCCAACCCCGTGGTGGAGTGGTTAAGTCCGTGTGCTCCGCTTCGGCGGCCCAGGGTTTCGCCGGTTCAGATCCTGGGCCCGGACCTGGCACCGCTCGTCAGGCCACGCTGAGGCAGCATCCCACATGCCACAACTGGAAGGACCCACAACTAAAATATACAACTATGTACTGGGGGGATTTGGGGAGAAAAAGCAGGGGAAAAAAAAAAAAGATTGGCACCAGAGCTAACAACTCTTGCCAATCTTAAAAAAAGAAAAAATTGTTGATCAAATTGAGCACTTTCAGCGCTGACTGAAAGTGAACTCACTTGTAGTTTTTGTATTCTGTAGTAGCAACTCTGGTTCTTAATCACTGTTAAAGGATTATTCTCACCTAATTTACTATGTATAGCGCCTGGCATAACCAAATAAATAGTAACAATTTTTGATGCAGGTACCTACTCTCAGGAGAGGGTACTTCTCAATAATCAACTTGCAGAACGACAGCATCATTAGAATGGTCTGGCTGCACCTGTGTACAGAATTATTAGGCAACAGAAAAGCAAGTGAAGATCTCAGATACTCCTTATTAACAACCCTTGGTATTCAAGAGCTAAGAACATACAGCACTCTTGTTCCAATCTGGCCTGCTCTCCTCTGATGGCCGATTTAATTAGAAATGGATTTGAAAGACATACATATAATAACTTTAGGAAGCAAATCTGAAATCTTGAGGGTGGTACTCCCATACTTAACCTAAACTCCATGTTCTCCCTTCATCTGCTCACTGTATTATCTGTGCATATGTCTATTTGCTATATGTACTAAAATATAAGATCTTTTGAGAACAGAAGACTCCTTTTTGTATGCCCAATTCACCTCTGTACCTTCTACAGCTACCAACCAGCAGGAAATGTAACACATTCCTAACAGGATCTATTAAAGAAAAAACCCTGTTCTGGAATGGCAACCACAACTTTCATACAAAAAGCAAGGCTCACCAGTCTCATCATAGAAGTTTACTGTACTTTTGATCATAGTAAAACTTCCAAATTGAATTTTTTGAAACAAATTCAAACACCAGTTTAAAAATCCCACTGAGAGAAAAGTACAATGACATTTCACTTACCTAACACAAATAAGCATTCAACCGTATGTGAATTTCCCAAATGAATGAAAATGCACCACTCTTTAAAATTTAAGATGTAAGCCTTTCTTATAATAGACTATTAACCTCCTAAAGTATTTATGTATGTCTGGAGTTGTTTCAAAATAATGGGAAAGGGAGGAAGAGAGTGGGTAGGGTATAGATGAAACAAGGTCATCCACAAATCGATAATATTTGAAGCTAACTGATGGACACGTGTGTTCATTAAACTATTCTACTTTTGTATGTATTTGAAAACTTTCATTTAACCCTACAGTAATCCAAACAATATGGTACTTGTACAAGGATAAACATAAAGACTACAGGAATAAAATCAAAAGTCCAGAAATAAATCCATTCATTTATGGTCAATTGACTTGACAGCACCAATCAACAGGGAAAGAAACAGTCTCTTCAACAAATGGTGTTGGGACTAGATATCCACATATAAAAGCATGGAGTTGGACTCCTACCTCACACCACATACAAAAATTAACTCAAAATGAGTTAAAGACCTAAATGTAAGAGCTAAAACAATAAAACTCTTAAGAAGAAAATATAAAGGTGAATCTTCATGATCTTGGACTTGGCAATAGATTCTTAGCTACAACATCAAAATTACAAACAACAACAAAATACATAAATTAGATTTCACAAAAATTAAACACTTTTATAAAAAAAGGACAATAACAAGACAATGAAAACACAAACCACATAATGGGAGAAAATAATTACAAACCATGTATCAGATAAGGGTTAAGTATTCAGAATATATAAAGAACTCTTACAACTCAACAAAAAGAGAAACAAATCAATTTAAAAATGAGCAAAGGACTCGCACATATGCGCAAAGAAGATATACAAATGGCCAGCAAGAACATAAAAAGATGTTCAGTATCATTAGTAATCAGTGAAATGCCAACCAAAACCACAATGAGACACCACTTCACTCACTAGGATGGCTATTTAAAAAAAGAAAAGGAACAAAAGCATTGGCAAAGATATGAACAAATGGGAACCCTTGTACATTGCTGGTGGGAGTGTAAAATGGTGCCGCTGCTGTAGAAAAGTTTGGTGTTCCTCAAAAAGTTAAACATAGAATTACCATATGACCTGCCGATTCCACTCCTAGGCATGAACTCAAAAAGACTTGAAAACCAGGACTCATACAAACACCCGTACACAAATGTTCATAGCAGCACTATTCACAAAAAGTGGAAAACAACTGAGATGTTCATCATCGGATAAATGGATAAACATTATGTAGTGTATATATACACACACACACACAATGGAATATTAATCAGCCATAAAAACAAAATGAAGTACCGATACCTTCTACAACATGGATGAACCTTGAAAAGATTGTACTAAGTACAAGAACCTAGACACAAAAGGTCAGTCATAGATGGTACAATTCCATTTATATGAAATATCCAGAATAAAGAAATTAAAAGACATAAAGTAGTTTAGAGGTTTCCAGGGGCTGAAAGAGAGGGAAGCAGGGAGTGACTGCTTAATGGGTACAGGATTCTCCATTAGGTGTGCTGAAAATGTTTTGGAACTAGATAGAGGAGATGGCGTAACACTGTGAATGTACTAAATGCCAAAGAATTGTAAATTTAAAATGGTTAATTTTATGTTATGTGAATTTCACCTCAAAAAAATTTCACAAAATTGATTACATATTTCATGCCAACTCAAATAGGAGTAAATAATAGAATTTAACTTTATTCATCATTTAAGAGTGATAAGTTTGTAGGTTTGCAAAGGGATTTTGTCCTTAAACCAAAGAACAGCACAGAACAAGTTGCCACTTATAAGTCTCTCTAATAATTCCCCTCCATTCTAATCACCAATAGGCTAAGATAACCAAGTGTTCAAAGTGAGAGCATGAAGACAAGATTTACACAGAATAAAAGAACAATAATTTTAGCCAAATACCTATAATGCAAGTGTAACTTTTAAAATTAAATTACAAGCTACACCACAATGAAATGCAACATGAACCTTCTTTGCAACCTGGTTTGAACAAACCAACGGTGAAAAGTCACTGTGGAGCTACAGATTGGAAATATAGACTAGATATTAAGTATTAAGAGAATTTGTGTTAACTGCACTGGGTGGGATAAGAATGTTGCGGTTATGCAAGGAAACGTAGAGAGAAAACATCAATGTCTATAAAATACATATAGCAAAAATGGGGGCAAAATGGTAGTAATGATTAAATCTGGGTGATGATTGTATGGGAGTTCATTATACTAATCCCTCAACTTTTCAGTGTACTTAAATTTTTATAATAAAAAATAAAAATTTTAAATTTAAAAAAATATATAAAGCTTGTATAAACAAAAAATAAACTTTGGCCTGAATTACATAACACAGTACTTTGACTCATAATTTCCAGTGTGAGAAGACAATGCCTTCCCAACATTTAAGACTTTTGTTAGCTATTAACGTGTCTAAAAGAGGAAATCATTTTTCATAATCATTTTGACCTTAGAGCAAATTAAATTCTTAAGAGAACGATGGAAAATTCACTGAGTACATGTCTTTTTTCTCCGTAGGGTTGAGTCCCGACAAATAATGCCTTTAAGAAAAGTAACATCCAACCTTAAGTAAAAGGTCACTGACCTGGAGTGGGGGATTATAATATAAGACTAAAAATTGGACAAATGCACTACTGTCCTTTTACTGTTTTACAGGGCATTAAATATTGACTTTGTATATACGAGGTAAAATTTCAAGTCCAACCACTTAAAAAAATAGAAATAGACTATATAAATTCTAACCCAGGATAAGAGAGAAAAAAATTTTTTTAAATAGAAATAAAGCAGAATTGGCACAAATAAAAAAAAAACATGACGGCTGAAATAACGTCAAATATATCGTTAATGAAGAGCAATGTAAGTGATTTTAAACTCTTAAAAATATGTTACCAAAATGTTTCTATAAAAATTCAATGTTATGCTGTTTACCAAAAGATAGACCTGAAACAAGTACACAGAAAAGTAAAAGTAAAAAAATAGAATCCCCAACAAACACTAGCAAACCAAATCCAAGAGCATATAAAAAGGATTACACACCATGACCAAGTGGGATCTATCCTAGGATTGCGAGATTGATTCAACATACAAAAATCAACTCATGTAACCCACCATATATAAATAGGATAAAAGAAAAAAACCACATGATAATGTCAACAGATGAAGAAACAGCATTTGACAAAACCCAACACCTTTTCATGGTAAACACACTCCCCAAACTAGGAGTAGACAGGAAACTCCTAAGCCTGATAAGGGCATCTATGAAAAACACAGCTAACATCATACTTAATGGGGAAAAACTGAAAGCCTTTTTCCCCTTAAGAACAGAAAAAAGACAAGGATGTCCACTCTCCCCATTTCCATTCAACAGTGTACCACAGGATCTACTCAAAGCTCTAGGCAAGACAAATAAAAGGCATTTCGATTGGAAAAGAGGGAGGAAACACTCTGAACTTGCAGATGATGTGACCATGTACACAGAAAATCCTAAAGAATCAACACACACACGACAGAAAACCATTACAGCTAATGAATGAGTTCAGTAAAACTGCAGGACAGAAGATCAATATACAAAAAGCAATTGTATTTCTATGTACTAGAATTGAACAATCTGAAAATAAAATGACTAATTTCATTAACAGCATAAAAAAGAACTGATGCTTAGGAATAATTTTTAGAAAGAGTTGCAAACCTTGTACTCTGAAAACTATGAAAAATCACTGAAACAAACTGAAGACCTAAATAAGTGGAACGACATGCCATATTCACAGAACTGAAGGCCTAATATTGGCAATACTCCAAAAATTGATCTATAGATGAAATATGATCCCAATCAAAATTCCAGCTGCCTTTTTTTTTTTGAAGAAATTTTGAAGCTGATCCTAAAATCTATATGGAACTGCAAGGGACCCAGAACAGCCAAAACAATCTCAAAAAAAGAACAGTTAGAGAAATCACACTTCACAATTTCAACTTACTACAAAGCTACAGAACTAAGAACAGTGAGGTAATGCAGTTAAGGAGTGACATATAAATCAACGGAACAGAACTGAAAATCCAGAAATAAAGCCCTACAGGTATGGTCAATTGATTTTGACAAGGAATTAGAGAAAGAATATCTTTTCAACAAATGGTGCTGCGACAAGTGAAAATCCACATGGAAAGAAGGAAGTTGGACCCCTACCTCACACAATACACAAAAATTAACTCAAAATGGCTCAAAGGTCTAAATGTTAAGAGCTAAACCCACAAAATTAGAAGAAAATATAGTAAATCTTTATGACCCTGGGTTTGGCATGGTTTCTTAGATCCGACACCAAAAGCACAAGCAACTAAAGAAAAAAATAGGTAAATCAAACTTCATCAAAATTAGAAACTTTTGTGCTACAAAAGGAAGGAAAAGACAACCTCCTGTGGGAGAAAATAAAAACAACCCATGGAATGGGAGAAAATATTTGCAAATCATATATGTGACAAGACATTTGTATCTAGAATATATAAAGAACTCCTAATCCTCAATAATAAAGATAAATAATTTAAATATGGGCAAAGGATCTAAATAGGCACTTCTCCAAACAAGATATACAAATGTCCAATAAGCACATGAAAATATATTCAACATCTTAAGCCATCAAGGAATGCAAACCAAAATCACAACAAAATACCACTTCATATCCACTAGAATGGCTATAATCAAAAAGCCAGATGATGATAAATGTTGATGAGGATGTGGAGAAACTAGAACTCAGATACATTTTTCGCTGGAATATAAATGGAGCAGCACCTTTGGCAGTTTCCAAAAAAAAGTTAAAGTGCTTGGCAGTTCCTGAAAAAGTTAAACATAGAGTTACCCTATGACCCAGCAATTTCACTCCTAGGTATACACCCAAAAGAACTGAAAACATGTCCACACAAAGACCTGTACAGGGATTTTTATAGCAGTATTATTTATAACAGCCAAAAAATGGAACCCCAATTTCATCAACTGCTATAAAAAGTTTACGGTTTGAATGAAGCTTCAGAAACAGAAAAACCAAACAAATATTTTATATCTCGATAGAGAGAATATTTCTATCACCAAAGGGAGGTTTGAATAGCAATGATTCTAAAACATGACTGCTTCCTAGATGAAAAGTAGGGATTTCTCTAAGCACCAATCTGAAATTTTACATACCATGTCTGAAATGGGAAGGAATGAAACATTAAGTCATCATTGCTTTTACTTTAAACACACAGACTATGAGACAGGCAGTTATTCAATTAAGGTTAAACGAGAAAGAAATTCTTTTTTTTTTAAAGATTTTATTTTTCCTTTTTCTCCCCAAAGCCCCCTGGTACATAGTGTATGTTTTCAGTTGTGGGTCCTTCTAGTTGTGGCATGTGGGACGCCGCCTCAGCATGGCCTGATGAGTGGTGCCATGTCTGCACCCAGGATTCGAACCGGCGAAACCCTGGGCCGTTGCAGCGGAGCATGCAAACTTAATCACTGGGCCATGGGGCTGACCCTGAGAAAGAAATTCTTTAAAGAAATTTTGGCACTGAATGACCTATACTGAATGGTGGTTGTTTTTCTATTCTCCCTCCTTCTTTGTTAAGTTCTTAAAAATCTTTAACAGTTGCTTCATCAGTAAAGATCTTATGTAGATATTAATTTTTCTTTGGAAAGTCTATATTTCGGAATATCAGGATTTCCTAGATCAGGGAGCACACACAGTAAAAACCATAGGTTCTGGAGTCAGGTTTGGCTTAACAGCTGAGAGGCTCTAAGCCTCAAGCACATTATTACGCTAAATTCCAATTTCCTCTTCTATATGTTATACAGTAGTTCTTATATCTTTATGCCTTTCCGTTCCTCCCAGATTCTCAAATTAGTTATAGCAGGGTCAGTGGTTCTGCATTAAATGTTTTCATTATTAAAATTACGTAAATATTGTTACTGCTACATCAAGTGGTATACTGTGATTATTTCAATACTGTTTAATAAGTGTTCAAAATACCTGTATATTTTGTACTATAATTTCGCAGCAGTATAATCTGTCACAAGGCATAAGTTAGAAAGGGAGGAAAAAAGGAGTCATTTGTGTGTCACTAACCAAAACATGCCTGATTGCAGACCCATTATAACCTGAAATATAACTGCCACACCCGAGAGAGCCAAAAAAAAAAAGAGAACCAGAATGATGAATGGGAGGCTAACTGTGAAAAACTAGATAATTCAGCTCCTTTTTTACCTCTGCACACATCATAAGAGAACATCCACTGTATTGTGTAAATGGAACACAGGTTTCCCCTAAAATAAGGTCCCATCGTGTAAACTGATGACTGGGAAAGTTATAGGAAGGAATGAAAATACTGCCTTAGATTTTCGTATGATCTGTAGATATTGAATCTTATCCTTTGTCTTATAAAGAGTTTCCCCAATCAACTGAAAAAAGGCAGGAAAATTTGCTTAACATCCTATGAAAATCTCATTCTCAGAATTACACAAGCTGGAACAAAATTCTACAACTTAGTCTTTAAACAAAACCATACTTTAAAAAAAACTATAGTGTGATATAACAAAATATATGCTATCTGAACAAAACTAGACACTCAGAGTAAATAAAAAAATCTGGGCCAGCCCCAGTGGCCTGGTCGTTAAGTTTGGCATGCTCCATTTTGGCGGCCCAGGTTCAGTTCGCAGTTCCTGGGTGTGGACCTACACTTCTGTTATCAGCCACTCTGCGCTGGCAGCCCATATACTGAAAAATAGAGGAAGATTGGCACAGATGTTAGCTCAGGGTGAATCTTCCTTAGCAAAAAAAAAATAAAAAAATCTAAATTTAAATGAAAATTGAGTGGTTAAGAAATTTAAATGATTGATTACATATAAGGATTAAAACAGTCAAGTGTTCTATGTTCTCTCCAAAAACTGAAAAGTGGCCCAATGCCTTATCTTAACTCACAAAGCAGCTGTTCATTTCTCACCCAGTTCTACCTGACCTGAAACATGCTTGGCTTAGGACAGCTTGGGAAGTAGGATGAATGCAAAATCTTTAAAGTAGGGGTCTTCATACAAGAGTAAAACCAGATAAATATCTCATTTTACACAAACGAGAATATTAATCCTAAGGTATGACTTTCTCCTTCTAGACTTTCTTCCCAGTCTGTGTTTTTGTTCCTTTCATAAATATTCCAAATATCCTTGGAGATAGTACTATTTAAATATACAACATTAAGTTAATATACCCCAACTTTTGGTCACTTTTTACTGAACTTCCTCTTCCACAAGTAAGCTTGTTTGGTTTTTGTATTCTTCTGGTGACCTGTGGTGACATTATATTTTCTGGAAATTATTTTTTTAAGAAAGCAATTTATTGTACTAAGGCATAGTTTGTTCAGTTTAACACAGAAGGGACTTGAAAATCTAGTAAGAGAAGAAACTAGAGGATACAGGAGGATAGTAGTGAAATAATAAAATTTAATCATTAACCAATGGAATGAAGCACTTATGGGAGCCACCAAGGGACAAAATTGTGGCTTAACTGACACTTTGGGGAGTGAATATTTTTGTTCTCTAGGCCTTTAAAATTTAATCAGAAATAATTTATTTTGTACCAAAATAAACAAACAAAAGGTCAAAGCAAACTCACAAAACAGTGGAACTTCCCTGCCCCTCTCTCCCTCCTCTAAAATATCTTATACGGAAGGCCAAAGTAAAAAGGCCATGCAGTTCTAGTCAAAGGGAGCCCTCTGCAAAACCTGAGTATTTCTTAGACACAACATGAAAAACGTTCAAGCAAAGGAGTCCATGAAGCATTAAAAACAAACAAAACCTTGATATTGGCATATGAGAAAATAAATTATGTTTTTCAATTACGTTGCCACCACTTTCATCATGAGCCAAAAAATAAAGACTACAGATTAGTCTGAGGGGGGAAAAAACCCAGTAACATTCCTTCTACACTACCAAACCAACATTTAACAATAAGGCTCCACTGTCTGCAATTTAAACTTTATATCACCCATGAAAATCTTTACAAATTAATAAGAGAAACTCACTTTTCTCTAGAAACACACAGACAAGAATAAGTACCTCCCTTCTGAATAGCTTTTTTCCATTGTCAAAGAGTCTGGAAAGTAAAAACTGTAAGTAAAAGAATAACACATACTTGTACTTTTTCATCTAAAAAACAGACTTCTGTAATCCTGAACCAAACAAAAAAACACTTTTTTAAATAAGAATCAGTGAAATTAGAAAACTGGATACTTGATAATATTTAAGAAGTCACTGTTAATATTCCTTAGGCTTGATAATAACGTTGTGGTTATTTTTTCCATCAAGTATTTATCTTTCAGATACACTTAAAGGACTTACACCTGAAGGGATTCTGAGATTTGCTTTAAAATATCCAGCAGGTGGACAAAACAGGATTGGTCACGTGATAACAACGGTTGAAGCTGGGCAATGGGTACATGAAGCTTTATTACCTATTTTTTTTTTTTTATATGGTTGGGGGAAAAAAGTATCCTATGCATCAAAAAAATCCTGTCAAAAGTAGAGAAATTTTTGTCCCATTAAATCACCCAGAATTCTGCTTATTTTTTTATCTGTTTTGATTAACAAGTTCTATTCTTCAAACCAATTAACTTCCTCCAGTAGACCTCTAGCTGAAATACAAGATTCACCTTGGTGCCTTTTAACTCCACTCGGCAGCTAGGTGAGTGCCAGGTGAGGAAATGATCCAGGATTCCAACGTATAATTAGTGATCTTATTTAAACTTCAAGACCACATATCCGTTTTTTGAGTCAGAATGATGAACTGGCACAGGTTGTTATTTATGCTTTTCGTTTTTTGAATTTACCTTACTCTCCGTCTAGTATTTGAACTAAGTTTGGTGAGTAGTACACCAACGTGAAAAGTAACAGATGTTGTCCACTGCCGGGAAGTAAACTATTTCAATGAGAAGGGTAACTCAATCGAATGTGACACACAAATATTCCAAAAATCTCGAGAGTACGTAACTCTACATCCACCCTTACACTCCCTCCCCGCCAAAGCCTTTTTTAAGAGGTTAGAAAAGAGCAACCTTGGTTGGTTTCATCTCCTCCTTTCTTAGGGGAGGTGCTAGCGAGTAAAGAAATGACCAAAAGACAGGCCGGAAGAAAGCAAGCGAAAAGCGTGGAGTCCAGACCATCAGCCCCTAAATAACTGAGAACTGTATCCAAATTGTAGAAACTTACGTGGGAGTTAGCTATTCAACACCCCCCTGTAACGCCGACGTACCCGAGCGGCTCAGAGGGAAAAACCTGGCTCTGGGTACACCACAGTCGAACTCCCTTCTCTCCAAGTATTCGTGCGTACAGAGGCATAAAAAGAACTCTTTCTGACCCTCGCCGACAGAACCGCCGCAAAACAACAGCCACCCGTCCAGGCCACGCTGGCCGGGCGGCCCGAGGCCCGCGTCCCTCCCCGCGGGGCCGGGAACCCTAAAACAACCGCCCCGCTCCTCAGGCCGGGGACCCCTCTTTCTCCAGGCCGGGCGAGGGGAAGCGGTGGGACTGAGTCTCGGTTCGGAGAACTCGCCCCGCCGAGGCCCTCCGCGCCCGCCGCCCACTCTGCGCCCAGGCCCGGAGCCCCGCGGGGCCGGTCGGATGCCTCGACCCCGGTCCATCCCGCGCCGGCGGGACCCACACGACCCACCGAGCCGCACCGGCCGCCGCCGTGCGGACCCAGCCACTGCTACCTGTCTTCGCTTTTGTTTTTCTGCTTCTTCCCCATCGCGTGACAGCGGCGCTCGTGGCCCCAGCCCCTCCACTCGGTCTCTCACAGACCCACTGTCCCCCGGCCGACTCTTGGCCCCCTTCGGCTTCGTCCCCACGGCGCTGCCGCCTCTCGCACCCGGCTCTCCACAGACCCGCGCACTGAGACAGGGCACATATGGTGTGAACTCTCAATGCGCAAGCGCATCTCCCCGCCGCCTCGGCGTGGGGACGCAGGGCGCGGCTCATCGAGAGCCGCGCTTCGTGTAGAGCGTCTCCAGTTGACCCGCCCTTCAGGCGGGAGCCCGAGCGCCCCCTTCCCGCAAGCGTCCGCTGCGCACCGACGCCCGCGCGGTTTCCAGGTTCTAGAACCCGGAGGTGGACAATGAAGCTGAAGATACCCCACGACAGCCCCTCCTTACCGGGGAACGCAGACTTGGGGGTGTGGAGGTCGGTTCAGAAGTAAACCTTCCACCTTTCAACCTCTGTACCTTGGTATTCTCAGAGGCACGAAGTTCATTAAAGAACCCCAGTGGACCAATGACGAGCGCCCTCGGTGTTCCCAAGAGAGATGAATCCAGGACAAAATGAGGCCTCTCAGTAACGTCCATGAATTATGAAGTATGCACAGTGACACACACACACACACACACACACACACACAAAATCATAAAACAAGAACACACCCATTAACTCCCCCAAATAGATCTTAATCTTTGCATTCAAAGTGACAGTAAGTTCCAAAAATTTGTGTTAGGGAAGTCACGAGGGACCTACTAGGGTGGCGAAAATCTATATCTGGATCTGGACGGTGACATTACAGGTGTTAACTATGTAAAAACTAGCCATGCTGTATAAGTTACGCTTCAACTCTTTAAAAAAGGTAAGTGTTCAATAAACAGAATGGAAAAGAAGTTGGCACGTCACTCGAGCGAGATCGCAGATGTCTCATTTCTGACGTAACATTACGTGTACTGAGAGTCAGCCTAAAAAAGTCTGACAATTCCGGGCTGAGCACTAAGAAACTACCACTCCCAGCATACTTTGCCCGCTTGCCCGCTCCGCAGTTCACCGGAGAGAGGCAAAGGATCAGAAAGCTGGGGTTCCGGCCTGGGGACGGGGGTGGGGAGGCGCAGGCGCACAAGCGCTCGCCACACGCCCTCCCCCCCCCCCCCCCCCGCCTCCCCCCCCCCCCCCACGCCTTCCTCGGGCGTCCCAGGTTGTATCGCGTGAGGGCCGCAGCCAATAAGGAGGCGGAAGTGACGGACCGGTTCGCCGCCACCGGCAGCTGCTACGAGGCTGAAGGCGGAGTGGACTGGTGTTCTGGAGGTAGTGGTTCCCCACTTTTCAGGTATCACCGAGAGCTCGGGTGAGGCAGAGGGCAGTGTAAAAAGACCAGCCACCGCTTCCCGGTGCTAGTGGACACACCGCCACTCAGCATCCGGCCGTGGCGGGGGAGGGGCGCGGCCGAGGCGCGGGTGTCACTGCCGCGGGGGAGGCTTTGGCGCATGCGCCCCGGGCGGCGTTGAAGCGGGGCTGCCTGAACTCTGCCCTCGTTTGTCCCTGGGGGCTCAGGGAGTGGCTGGGATGCTTTTGGGAAGGTACCTGAGGTGCGGTTAAGGATAAGGCTCCTTGGTTGTTTTGACGGCCGCACGTAGAGGCATCAAGGAAATGGTTAGGTAATTTAAGAACAAGTCCCTTTCCAACGTTCCATTTGAACTGAAAAAGGGAAGAGTCAGAGGCTTGTGGTTTGAAGAATGAAAAGTTATCAGGATCCTACACCATCACCTTTGCCCTTTCTGAGTGTGGTGAACGCCACCACCTGCCCCCAGAACAGCTCTTGTTAATCGCTTCGGCTCAGCATTAAATTCTGGGCTCATGCTATAAAACTCCAGGGATAGGCATCAGCTATGCCCCTAGTAAGAACAGGTTCTGATGTGCAAGTCATTGTTTAATATCCGGTTTTCTGCCTCATCCAGCACCTGTACAGAGGGTCACAGTCCTACTAACATTTTTCTTGGGAGGTAGAGCGTGTGAAATTCTTACTGTGTTTGAAATATTTAAAATTTAAATATTTCTTTAAAAATATTTTAAAGAAGTATTTAAAAGCTTTAAAATTTTGTAGCATTTAAGAGGAACTTACTATTTGGTTTTTTAAAGTCAGAAGTACTTTTGAAACTTAAAGTTTTGGGACAAAACTTTGAAACTTAAGCTAGGCACGTGTTTATTCAATGTTCAGTATTTTTTGAGCACCTGCTGCGTTCCAAGCACTGCTAGTTCTGAGGGTACAAAGGTGAAATCAAGTATGCTTTTCAACTGGTTTTCCTGCGAAGAAAAAGGAATCAGAAGTGAAGTTTGCAACAAGACTATTTCTCTTCGATTCTACATTTATAGAGCGTCTGTATGGGCCAGACTGTGTCAAAAGCTGGGTGAATGAGTTCACAGTTTATTCAGATTTTTTAAAGTGCTTCAGTAGTATTTGCAGATATATCATAGTTAATTGAGATGCAGCAGCCTCCTGCTTTGACAGGCAAGCTATAATTCATGTTTCTGTGGTAATAACCCAGGGGTACACATAAAATTGCCATCTGATTGTTGCTGGTAGAAAGTAATAGTTTTCTTTAAAAATATATAATTGAGATCAATCTTCCTTTCTAATCTGAATTAGATTCTGTTTTTAAAGTCGTATTTTACATAGAGGAGTGGTGAAAAAATCAATATTCTTTTTAATGTTTAGAGTGTTAAATTGTTTTACATCAAAGTCAAGAACACTGATTGTCAGTAAGTCAATACCAATATCAGTCTTTGTGGCCTCGTGGATTTTGTTAGGTAATCGGAGAACAGGAATGGAAACTAAAGCTTAGGCAACATGAGGCGCTGTTCTTTATATAAATTGTAATAACCTCTTTTAGGAGTTCAAGAAATGAAAATCATTTAGGCAGAAACCAGGAAAAATACATCTTTTACTCAACTCTGCTCTTTACTGAAGCCAAGTTTGCTACGTGTATGTTTGTGTAAAATCTCACTGCAGTTAAACTTTGCCATTGTTCACAGTCGTTTCTGCTTTACTTCCCCTTGGTAGGGAATGCTGATGGTCAGTGTATGCCACTAAGTGTGACTGCACCTACTCATTTCTCTCTGGTCTGGTGATGGTGTTAAAGACTTGTCTTTGTTTTAGTGTAGTAAAACGCAAACTAGGTCAGAAGCACCTAAACTTTGCTCTAAGTAGTTGCTGAGTGGTGTAACTATAACCTATTGAAAATTAAATTGGAAAAACACTTAATTAAAAATTCTGAAGCGTAACATGAAGTGCTTGGTTGTCAGCAGAACTCTTTGTGGACTACAAATTACACTTGCTAGAATTTTTGAAAATAAGAGAGAAAATTTTGCTTAGTGTTTGTACTTTTTTCCCCCTAACTTTATAAACCTTCTCCCCAGCACCAAGGCTGAACCGTACCATTTAGAAAAATGGAAGCTAATGCATCTGTTGACATGTTTTCAAAAGTCTTGGAGAATCAGTTGCTTCAGACTACCAAACTAGTGGAAGAACATTTGGATTCTGAAATTCAGAAACTGGATCAGATGGACGAAGATGAATTGGAACGCCTCAAAGAAAAGAGACTTGAGGCACTAAGGAAAGCTCAACAGCAGAAACAAGTAACCTCTCTGCCCTGCTTTCTGAAATTGCTATAACAGTATGCTCCTAACAACTTATATATATGTGTGCTGCAGTAGTTACATTTCAGTCCTCATTTTTAGGGTGTTTTTGACCTCAAAGTACCTATCATTGTTAAAAATTTGCTCCAGAAAAAGATCAGTTTTAAAGACACTTAGTTAGCCTGATCAGTATGTTAATCCACAGTCAAGTAAGACAAACGTGTGCACAAGATCATTTTCTGAGCTCAGATTTGCATGGTTGAGACAAGAGTGGACTAGGAAGAACGCTAGGAGCAATAGGAGTCAGTGGTTTCCCTTCCAGGTAGTAGTAAAGCCTGTCATACTTTAGCTGTGCTCAAAGCAAACTGGAAAAGAGCTGTAAGGCAACTTACATTAAAGAAAGTTTTACTTCAGTCGTTTTCAATGCAATGTTTAATTATGTGGCTTATTTATTCAAAAGAACGCATGCTGTGTCACAAAGAAAGGTGGCCACAGCTCTACGCTTATTGGTTTCTTAGAGTGTAAGTGTGTAACAGACTTGTAGACTCTGATCAAAGCCAACTGGGTTAAATTCTGCAAATTGAATTTTGATTAAAAAATGTTTCCATTGGTTTAAGTTACATTGAAATACATTGTCACCAACTCTGGTTCCTCTTCAGTTGGCTGTGAGTAAAGCATAAGCTTTAACTTTTCTGAAGAAACAGGAAATTTTGTTTGTGCTGCTATAGTGTCTCTTTGATAACATTTACACCATCACTGTTTAGAATTGCAACAAAAAAGAATCTTTTAAATGTGACTGAGTTCTAGTTTTTATATCTTGAGTTGTCTAAAATAGGGGGGGTGTGTGTGTGTGTGTATATATATATATTGTTTTGAATATATATATATATAGTTTTGAAACCAGGCTACTTTTCTTAATATAATGCTATTAATTGTCTAAGGTAATATATGATGAGATTCTGCTACAAACTCATATTTCATGATCACAGTTAAGTACACTACTAATTGCTAATGCTAAACCTCTTTTTAAGGTTGTCCTGACTAGGATATTTTTGTAGAAAGACTTTGAATCTACTTGATTTGCATTGAGGGACATACATTAATGTCTTAAACGAAGTTGCAGCAGTTAAAAACAGTAGTCTGAATATTTATAATTAAAAACCAACTGAAGCAAGGAGACTTTAGGGCTTTATTAATATACAAGTCAATTTAAAATGAATTTGTCATGGAGTAACTCAGAGGGTTTTATTTTAGAGCTTTCATTTGCATTTTAATAGATTTTTTTTATTAAAGTGTTTTCTGAAGAAGTAAGTAAGAAGCCTTAATGGTTTTTATAGATGCTCTTTTTGAAAGAGTAATGTAGATGTATAGTAATTCTGATTTTCTGATCCATGAGGGTATTGGGGAAATCAGTGTATGCAGTGATATAAGCATTTAATTGGCCTATGCTAATCAATATTCCTCAGTCAACCAAACACCCACCTGCTGTTAGAGCAGCTAGAGATGTAGGACTTAAGTACGGAGCAGAAAGACAAGGTGAGAAATAGAAAGAGCCCACCAGAGGGTTGGGTGATAGCCATGAAGTGAGAGCCAGGGGCTGCCCACCTGCCGGGCCTCAGGGAGGCTCAGGCTGCACTGTTAACTGTGCCCATCCTGCCGAATCCATTCAGCAGACACCTGTGGAGCACATGCTCTGTGAGAGGAACTGTACTGAGAGTGCAGCCATGCGGCGTCTTGGGAGAGAAGCTGCGCATTGCTGGAGGTTCAGAGTGGGCTTGCCTCCGTCTAAGGAACTTGGACAGTTCAGGTCTTCAGCCTGTTGGTTAAACACATGAGAATAAATAATGAAAAGAAATAGCAGTTTTTTAAAAAACAGAAAAATACTCTTTTTTTAAGGGCACATGTCGTTGGTGAACCGAGAAAGGAGTCATGAAATGTCATGTCATTAAGGAATTGTATTTGAGAGTTTAAACTGTTTATAGAAGCTTTACCAAAGAAATGTCACAAAAGGAGAATATATCAGGGCCTCTTGTGAGTGTGAGCTCAGTGTAAGCGAATCTGAAATGGATACCAAAACCATGAATGCAGTCTGGGCTGTGTTAGCTTAAGTCCAGAGGAGGAGGGCAGCTGGCACCCCTGCTCCTTTCTAGTTGGATCGCTTCTGGAGGGCTGCGTTCAGACTAATGCCACATTTGAACGGGACGTGGAGGAGTTAGACTATGTTCAGAGGAGGACAACCAGGAGCATAAGAAGTCTAGAAATCGTTTCATATGAGAAACAGTCAAAAGGAAATGGAAATGTTCAATTTAGGGAAGGGAGGACATAGGCAAGACGAGGTATTGAAGGGCAGATGTGTGAAAGAGAGATTAGAAGTTTTCTCTCTAATCTTAGGTCCAAGCTGGGATCCACAGACCAAAGTTACGGATATATTGCAGTTCAGTGTGAGACGACCTTTCTAAAAATTAGAGAATACGTGTACAAATGCTTTTTAAGCACATGTGCCAGACACTGTTATAGTTATTTTCATGTTGATTTTCTGTTTTCATAACAACTCAATGAGATAGTTGCTTTATGATTTCTACTTTACAAATGAGGAAATTGAGACTCAGAGAGGTTATTAGAATTCATAGCCTAATAAGTGGTAGAAGGCATTTGAGCCCATGCCTCTGCCTGCAGGCCCGGTGCTCTTTTTGTTAAAACCAGCTGCCTGGAAAAGGAAACAAGCTTCCAGTTGAGGCAATAAGTGTCCTGCCACCAGAAAGGTTCAAGAAGCCGAAAGGTCTGACAGGCGTGGTTGATAAGGGTTGAGATACTGGTTTGGGAAGTTGGATTGATGACCTGTGAGATCTTAATTGTTTCTGGACACCGTCTGAGGAGACAACTTTTTCTTTCTAGGATGTTACCCATTGGTGGCGAGTATAGGAAGGTTCCTGCCTCTCTGGGGTAATCAAGAGCACACAGCTTCAGAACCACAGTAACCCCTCTCCCCCTTCTCTGATCCCCAGAAACTGACTTTACCTCATGAGCATTAGTTTTAAAAACTTCGTAGTGACTCAGATCAAATGCTTCTGATTTTAGTAGTTTGAGTGCAAAGAAATTAAATAAATGATTACATTCTAAGTCTCTTGAGTCTAAATTTTTATTTTCGAAGTCCTAAGAAAACATACATGTTTCAAGTTACCAAGACAGATAGTTGTCTTAAATATGAGCCATGCTATGGAGATAATTACTGCCCATAGACTGTTTTTCCATGGATACTAGATACATAGGAAAGCAAATCAATAAAAGGAATTCATTAATCTAGAAAACAAAATCGACTTCATTAGAAACTATTATGGTGGTTTACACACAAAATGTAAAGTGGTATTGAAAGAGATATTACAGATGTGTAATATTTCCCTTTTCTTCAAATTAGGAATGGCTTTCAAAAGGACATGGAGAATACAGAGAAATCCCTAGCGAGAGAGACTTTTTTCAAGAAGTAAAGGAGAGTAAAAAAGTGGTTTGCCATTTCTACAGAGACTCCACATTCAGGTAACTGTTTCCATCAGTGACTTTTTTAAACATGATGAGATCTTTGAATAGAGGTATACTGACTTAATAGAGAAGTTAAGAAAAATAAAAGGAACTACTTCCTAGAAGTAATAGAAGTCTGTACTATAGAAGTCTGTACATTAAAGTTAAGCAATTGTTATTTTAAAGGTTACCTTAAAAACCACTGACATACAAAAGTATAAATGAACTTTATTGAAAATCAAGAATATTTCCAGAGAAATGGCTATTTTCTGAATTATATTTTCACTAGCTAACCTTAAAAACATTTTAGAAATAGACGCTTAATTTTTTTATGAAGGCAACAGAAATTATTTCTACTTTTTTTTTCCTACTATTATGATATAGCCACAGTGTTGGGAATGGGCATCAACACCTTGAATACCCGCTCTGAATTCATTCACTCCTTCTCAGCTAGCAACTCATGGGGAGACAATGGCTTGAGCCTTTCACCAGAAGCATAGTTGGGACTGCTAGGCGTGGCTGGAAGGAGAAGAAAGTGATTTCTCTTAGACCAACCCATGTCTGCACACCATTCTGTGGAGGCAGATCCCTTTTAAAAAGAAAATACCCCCACAAGAGGTTATGACTTAAGCCAGATGACTCAAGCCTTTTCTTTTTTAAGCCCCAAAATTTGATTAGTTGCCAACATTTAAAAATTTAGAGAGACCTCATTTTTAAAAATCTTGATTTCAGAATTTTTTTAAAAAACTACAAAACTTGATAATAACAGACCTAGAACTCAGTATGAAAGCAATTTGCTGATGCTGAGTGACAGCTACCTCCCTTAGACGGACAGACACTCCAGTGTACAGTCTCTCATTCCCTGTCGTCTCAGCCCTGCCCACTTCTCTCATTTGCATAGCATGCCTGGCCCTTGTCTTACCCTCACTGTGCAACAACTTGGTTATTAGTTAACCCCTTTCAGAGATTGATCGCCTGGGATTTATTGACTAAGAAAATAAAAATGAAAGAAAATTTTGAGATGCTGAAATCTCCTATAAGGGAAAGTGGGAGAGGGGATTAGGAAGGTAAAAGAGAATCAAGGAAATCCTCTGCCATTGTGGTACACTGTCATCTCCCCTGGGCACGCATTCCTTAACTTGCCAACCTCGGACATATGTGATGAGGTGGTATATTGGTACCCTATCAATCTATAAGGTTATTGTTTGTTCACTTGTTTATTAAATGTCTTTGCCTGCTAGATTGTTAGTTTTGTGAAGGTAGAGAGTTTACCTGTATTGTGGCCCACTGTGGTCTGGATTCCTAGCCCTAGAACAGCAATGGCTGACACATACTGGGTGCTATGTATGTACATTTGATGGATATGTAAACAATGCAGCACTAACACTACTTACGTTCAAACAAAACTGAAAAATCAAAATTTACATCATCAGTGAATGTATATATATTTATGTACCAGAGTTCCTAGCACATAGTGGGCTGGATGCTTTCATGTGTAAAATCCAGGAACATTCACAATGACCCTTTGAGGTGAGGAGATATAACTTCTATGCTTCTTGTGTGCAGACCAAGACTTGGAGAGATTAAGTAACTCAAGTAATGTCTCTCAGCTAATGAATGATAAAAGAGGATTTGAATCGAGGTTTTTAGTCTCATGCTGTTTTAACTACACCATGACTGCTGCTTCTGCAATTTACTAAATGGATTAATTGGCAAATGGCACATAGACTTATTTAAAATAGGTTTCATATTACTCCAGTAAAACCATGGAGTTAATTTATGTACAAATTTGCAAGAACATATTCTCATATATCAGTTGATTCATCATTTGTTTTGAGCTTCATTCAAAGACCATTTGTTAATTTCTTCTCTCATACCATTTTTCACTAAAATCTCATTGCTGCACTACAGAGGTGATATATGAAAAGATACGTTCAGAGGGAAAGTGATGAGGCATCAAGGTTATAAGAAACACTATGGACCCAAACCAAATTCAGGAAAAACTACACCAAGAAGTGCCCCAAAAGCCTACTAGTAAAAACAGCTCTGGAGCATTTGGTGTCTTAGCTAAAGCAGTGTTTCTCGGGGCTGTTCCCATGGCCGAGTGGTTAAGTTCGTGCACTCCGCTCCGTTGGCCCAGGGTTTCGCGGGTTCGGATCCTGGGCGCGGACGTGGCAGCGCTTGTCAAGCCGTTCTGAGGCGGCGTCCCACGTAACGCAACCAGAGGTACTCACAACTAGAATACACAACTATGTCCTGGGGGCCTTTGGGGAGATAAATAAAAAAAGATTGGTGACAGTTGTTAGCTCAGGGGCCAATCTTTAAAAAAAAAAAAGAGAAAAATTAAAAAAAAAAATAAAGCAGTAATTCTCAGACTTCTCTGGGCATGAGCGTCACCTGCATGTTTCCCAGCTCCATCCCGAGAATGTTGATTCACATGTATGTTTTAAAAGTTGATAGTAGTGAAGACCTACGGTTAAGAACTGTTTCAGAAACACTAGAGGATTGAGTAGTTTAAAATACATTTTAATTTAAAGAAAATGCCACTTCCATTTTCTTCTCCAATAGAAGGTGGCTTGATAAAAGTTACTAGTGATACTTTTCATTTCTTTAGAACCTCAATGACCATATTTATAGCCCTTGTCCTTAATATACTTCTGACTGACCAAGTTACACGGAAGTGTTCCTTCTCAGTGACACTGTTCAGTCTTTCTTAATGACTTTCAAATATGGCACTGTATGTACATTTCTAACTCGGGAAAGTGTCTTCTGGGTTCTGGCAAGTTAAAATTTGTCACCCTTCAAGCTCCCTGTATGAGATACCAGGAAACATGCATACAGAAATGACAATTTGTTCTTACCATGAACATGATGACTTCATGAACTATCTATAACTTAAGGCATATATTGAATATTTTGTTTTTTATAAATATAGTTAGGGCAAATCTGACTGTTTTTGTACCCCTCATAATCAGGCAGCTAACCTATGAGGTGGAAATGAGGTCATCTGACACAGGCATAGGTTGGCTGCCAAATTATGAGACTCAGCCAAAAAAACTGTAAAATTAGATGTACCATAAATATTAATGATAGTTATTTTAAACAAGAAATCTGTTGCTTTAGCTTTTGATTGTCTATATGTTGTTTTTTACAGGTGTAAAATACTAGACAGACATTTGGTGATACTGTCCAAGAAACATCTTGAGACCAAATTTTTGAAGCTGAATGTGGAAAAAGCACCTTTCCTTTGTGAGAGACTGCGTATCAAAGTCATTCCTACACTAGCACTGGTAAAAGATGGGAAAACACAAGATTATGTTGTTGGATTCACTGACCTAGGAAATACAGATGACTTCACCACAGAAACTTTAGAGTGGAGGCTCGGTTGTTCCGATATTCTTAATTACAGGTAACTTGGCAAACAATAGATTTATTTTAATTCGCATATTCAGTCGATATTTTTAGAGAGGATTTTTTTATATTAACATTTATTTTATGGAACTAGGATCTTTTGGCTGAGATGTAGAAAAACTTTCACAAAGGAAAAGCATATTTCTTAAAGTGTACATTATTGTTAGCGTGATCTTACAACAAAATCACAGTTATAGATATTGAATCTTGGAGTACACCTGGCTATAAAAGTTTTCAACCTAATAGAACTTACTGAATCTAATTCTCTATTAATCTGGAAAGCCAAAGTGACACTCCAGAATTGACTCTTCCCTGATTTAAACCAGATTTCTAAAATTGTTAATGACGTGTTTTTAAACATTAGATTTTTACTGTGGATATTCCTGCCTCACTTGTAGAATCTGATAAAATATATAGAATCTCATTTCTGTGCTTCGCTTAAATTACTTTCTAAGGGGAACAGTCTCAGTTTGAAAATAGTTTAAAATCCATCTTCCATTTTTCATTCATCTCTTTGTCCACTTCTCCAGACAAATAATTTATCAGAGCATATCATCTTGTCTTTTGTGCCTGTTCTTGATTTTCAAAAATAGCAGGTAAAATTGTGCAATAATTGTGGAATTATCATTCCACAGTCATAGTGCCTTTCAATAAGTGGAAAGTTCTCTCGTCTTTTCAATCCCCCTCCCCATTTTTCTCTAAATCTTTCCTACGTATGCCTAAATCATTCCTACATTGTAGAAATTGATTTTGGAGTTTATTTTCTTAATATTAAATAAAATATTAATATTTAGTGAATTATTTTGAAATGATTTCAAACTTGAAACAAGTTGGAAAGTAGTACTAAGAATCATCATATACCTTTCACCCATATTCCCCAATTTTAAACGTTTTCTATTTGTTTTATCATTCTCTTTCTAGATACATGTAAATTTTTCTCAGAACCATATGAGTGGGAGTGGTAGATGTGTTGTCCCTTTAATCCTAAATATTTCCATGTGTATTTCCTAAGAACAAGAACATTTTCTTATATAATCAATACAATTACTAAAACAGGACATATTATGTAATTTACAGACCTCATTTAAAGTCTACCATTGTCCCAATAATGTCCTCCATATCAAAAAATGTGTTGTATGTAGTTACTGTGTGTTTTTAGTTTCCATTAACCTCTAACAACTTCATACTTTTCCTTTATTTTTCAATACTCGGATATTCTTGAAGAGTACAAGCTAGTTATTTTATAGAGCATCTCCTGATTTGGATTTGTCTAACGTTTTAAGATTAGATTCAGATTATGCGTTTTTTCACAGGTATGTTATGAAAGTGATGTTGTGTTGTTCCCTCTCAGTGCACCATATCAGGAGGCATGTGGTCGTTTGTCTTATTTCTGGTGGTGATAACTGAGCACTGGTTAACCAGTTGTCTACCAGGCTTCTCCATATCCTATATTAATTTACTTTTTCATTTTTTATATTAGAATGGGCTATGGATTATTTTATTCATTGGGTTATAGTCTGTTACTATTATTATTTACTTTGAAGCTTAGATTGCCCCATATTTGGCCAGTGAGAGCCTCTTTCATGCTGGCTTCTCCAGCCTTTTGACATGTCCCCATAATTCTTCTGAGCACTTTCTTTCTGGTACAAATAAGATGTTTTGGGGGGGCTCATGTTGTACTCTCCTTAGAATTGGCTGTTTCTCCAAAGACCGGTGGTTCCTTTCAGTGGCAAATGATATTTCAAAATCGAGATCTAGGTGCTGGGAATATTGCCAAATATTTTTGAAAGAAAAAATTATCTCATTTCACTTATTTTTCAAGCATGATGGAAAAGAGTTTCATACCAATTCAAGGTTAATGATAATGAATTCCATGAGTTTTGTTATGTCTGTAGAGATCTAAACATTAAAAGATGTTAACAGTCTTAACAGGCTCTCAAAAATAGAACACCATTTTCCTTTGTCATTCTCACAGTGAAAAGAATCAAATACAGGTTCAGCATATCCAAAACAGATGGAAGAAACTCTGATTTCCTTCCATGCCTTTCAGTCAGAAATTCTGTTGGTGCCTCCTCTGAAATTTAATTAGTAATTAATCATAAATGAGAAAATAAAACATTGATCTAATATATTTAGTAGTACAAAATGAGGTTTAAAACTATTAACCATGAGTATGAATAATATACCTCTTCCTTAACACCAGCACTTTAAAGAAAATTTTACTCTATATGTTACAGAGAGGAAGAAAAGAGATTTTTGTGCAGTTTAGTCTACCAACTTTACTAAATCATAAAGAATAAATGGTTTTCAAATTTGCTTTATTTTTAGTGGAAATTTAATGGAGCCACCATTTCAAAGCCAAAAGAAATTTGGAACAAACTTCACAAAGCTGGAAAAGAAAACTATCCGAGGAAAGAAATATGATTCAGACTCTGATGATGATTAGAGATCAGTCATAATCCTTTGTTAATTGTCTTTTTATTTCTGCTTATTTCAGAATTAGATGTGTTTTCTAAATTCTGTTGATTTTGATACAGTAGTCATCTAATGGTCATATTCTAGAGTTTTATACAGTTGTAGCACATCGAAGGACATCTTTAATACTTTCTGTGTGGAGCTCATGTTTAAGTTGAGAAAAACATCTGAATTCTTAAATTATCTGGGAAGGATCTGGACTCTATTTTTGAGATTGGTTTTATCACAATATGATTCTTACATCTTTATACCATTCACAACTGTGTTTTTAATCTACTGAATTAGAAATAGAAATTCAGCAAACTATTCCAGGACTAAGTCTTACACATTATTTACTTTATACACCAGGTCAAGTAACATTTACTGGTATAACAGACTGCACTTGTAAATGAATTCTAAACACTCTTCACTTCTGGAATATATTCAAATAACTATTAAAGAACTGCTTATTTATTCTGTATGCTGCATCAACTGATGGCAGCAGAAAGCTCTTTCAGGTTGTGAACATATTGCCTTATTTAAAGGATCCTGATTGCTTGTATTTTAAGACATGCATTAAAAAATAATTAGGCAGTGCTTTGGGAATAACAACATCAGGAGATCTACAGAGTCCTCAGTTAAACAACCGTAACTGGTAAATGTTATTTAAAAAAACATTAAAGTTCCTGGAAATTGTCATAAGAGCATACAACAAACAAAAACATTTATTCAAGAAAATACTAAATCTTTGTAAGAATAGTGAGTCTCCATGGTATTGAGCCACAACCCTGCACCCTTCCTCCCTGAAGCTTTCAGTGTTAGTCTGTTTCTGCCTAGGAGGAGCAGACTACTAGCATTTGTCGTCCCTGCCCCAATTTGTGTGTTACAGAAGGTCTAGAGCAGCAAAGAGGTCTGGAGCTTCCTTCCTCCACCCAGTGCCACTTCTAGCACAGATGTACCCCAGGAATGGCAGACCAAGTATTGCCCAGCTTACTCATAAGACTTGTAGACCACAGGTATCATTCCTAGAAAAGCAGGCTAGTCTCCCACCCACGTCTCTGGGGAGTAGCACAGAGTTCTGCCCGGTGGGAGAAGCAAACTACAAAAACAGCTTCCATAGCACTCCCTAAAGGGACTGACTTTATTTAGAATAGAGTGAGAGAGAAGTTCAAGCCTAAGGGTGTTGCTGTAGACAAAAGAGATTTGGAGGGTGGGGATCGGGGAAAACAAGTAAGAGGAGACTGGTAGCTCCATGATAGCAACAAGCAAAAGGGAAGACCAGTGAGAAGTTTAACAGAGAATGAAAGAGGCAGCTAAGAGTAGTCCTAAGGTTGGAATAAGCCTCAAAGTCTACAAGGGCCTGAATTTGTTTGAATGAAACTGTGTAGCAATTTATGCCCTAGGCATTGTCAAAAGCAATAGAGGGGTCCACTGGCGATCAGTGGATGTTAATAGCAGGGTGTGATAACAGTAGTGGCAGACCAACTAGAACCCTTACAAGGAGATCAGGGAAAGAAACAGTAAAAGAGAGCCCTAGTAAAACTACTGTCCTTGGGGTTGGAGGGGGGAGTCAGGGTGCATGCACATGTCCAGGCTGTACAACCTGGGGAGGAACATCAGAGGCTACACAGTGCAGCGTAAATGGCCTTAAATCGTCCAGCTAAGTCACTAAACAAACAAACAAGCCCTTGGATAGAGGGGAAGATGAGTCTGCAGAGCTGCTATATTATCTAAAATACCAAATTTTCAACAACAAATTAAAAGATCTGCAAAGAAACAAAGTGTGACCCATACACAGGGTGGGGGTCACGGGGAGAAGCAATCAAAACAAACTGCCTTTAAGTGAGCTCAGATGTTGGAAGCAGACAAAAACTTCAAAGCAGCTGTTTTTTAAAAACTTAACAAAAACCATGCCAGAGGTAAAGGAAGGTATAATAATATTCCATCAAATAGAGAATATTAAAGAGAAATTATTTCAAAAAAACCAAATGGAAATCTCTAGACTTGTACAATAACTGCAATGAATAATTCATTCAAGGGACTGAGCAGTAGATTTGAGCTTGCAGTATAAAAGAATCATCAAATGTGGGTATTAGTGAATACAGATAATGCAATCCAAAAAACAAGAGTAAAACAAAGAAAAATAAACAGCCTCAGAGAAACATGGAACCATCACCGTGTAGTGGGAGTCCCAGAAGGAGAGGAGAAAGAAAACTAGGAGAAAAAATTATTAGAAGAAATAATGCCTAAAACCCCCAAATTTGATGAAAAACCTGAAGAAGATCAGCACATTCTTAAAGCAGAATGATCCACACCCAGACGTGTCAGAATAAAAATATTGAAAGACAAAAATCTTGAAGACACAAAACCCACTTGTACAAGAAAACCTCATTAACGATTGACTTGGAAGCAATGGAGGCCTGAAGGCAGTGGACTGACATGCAAAGTGCTGAATGAGAAAACTGTCAACCAAGAATCTTATATCTAGCAAAACTGTCTTTCAGAAATGAAGGCAAAGTAAGGACATTCTTGCATTTTAAGAATTCATTCTGGGGCTGGCCCCGTGGCTGAGTGGTTAAGTTTGCACACTCTGCTGCAGTGGCCCAGGGTTTCACCGGTTCTAATCCTGAGAACAGACATGGCACCACTCATCAGGCCATGCTGAGGCAGCATCCCACATAGCGCAACTAAAACTACACAACTATGTACTGAGGGGCTTTGGGAGAAAAAGGAAAAATAAAATCTTAAAAAAAAAAAATTCGTTCTGAGGAAACTCACCTTACAATAAGTACTAAAGGAGGCTTTTCAAGCTGAAAGGAAGTGAGATCACACAGTAGTTCAAATACTCATGAAAAAATGGAATGCCAGTAAAGATAATTATGTAGGAAATTATAAAAGATGTTGTAATGACCTATTGTCCTTTCTTCTCTCAGCTGACTTAGAAAACAATTCTATAAAATATATAATATGTGTATGATTGTAGTGTTTCATCTGTAACAGAAATGTGACAATAACACCATGAAGGAGGTGGGAGCAAATCTGTATTTCAATAATGAATCCACAGAAAGAGATGAAGACAACAAGAAATGGTAAATTAAAAGGTTAATATAAGAAACTGTAAATGTATACTTGTTTTTTCAACTTTTAAAACGAAATTATAAAATGTATTTATTGCAGGAATGTATTGAAACATTTTTAACATAGAGATGCAATATGTATAATAACAAAAAAGGAAGAAGGAATAGAGCTTTACAGGAGTAATATTCTATATTTCCCTGGAATTAAATTACTATAAAGCTAAAGTAGATTCCCACAAGATGTATAGTCTAAGGCCTAGAGTAACCACTAAGAAAATAATTCAAAAAATATACAAAAAACGATTATTAAAGGAATTGAAATATTACATTAGAAAATATTCACTTAAAAAAAGAAACCAGAAAAGAACAACAAAGAAACAAGAAAGATATGACATACATAGAAAACAAAAAATAAAATGACAAACCTAAATCAACCATATAAATAGTGACACTACACGTGAGTGGATTAAACAATCTTTAGGCAAATGTTGTCACACTGGATTACAAAACAAGATTAAACTATATGCTGTCCACAGGAGACACACCTTAGAATCAAAGGTACAATGAAAAAGTTATACCATGCAAAGAGCAATCATCAGAGAACTGGAGTGGCTAATCTAATAGAAAAAATAGACTTGAAAATAGAAAGTGTCACTACAGATAAAGAGGGTCATTTTATAGTGATAAAAGAGAATCCATCAAGAAGCTATAACAAATGTAAACATATCTGCACCTCACAACAGAGCCCATAAATTCTTGACAGTTCTGTGTTTTGCTTTCAGAATTCTGAAGCAAAACTTAACAGAATTGAGGGGGAAATAGACAATTCAGCAATAACAGTCCAAGACCTGACCCCACTTCCGGTAATGAATAAGAAGCTAGGCAGAAGATCAGCAAGGAAATAGACTTGAACAGCACTATACGTCTGTACCTCTGTACTGTGTACTATCTATACGCTATACAAGTACACCTAACACCTACAGAGCATTCACACAACAGCAGCACACTCCTCAAGATCACATGGAACTTTCTCCTAGATAAACCATATTTCAGACTATAAAATAAGCCTCAATAAATTCCAAAGTATTGAAATCATGAAAGGTATGTTCTCTGATCACAATGGAGTGAAATTACAAGTGAGTAACAGAAACTTGGGAAATTCAAAGATATGTAGAAATTCATGCACTGCTAAATAAGCAATGGGTCAAAGAGAAAAATTAGAAGATAAATTAGTAAGTTCTTTGAGATATATGAAAGTAAAAATGCAATATACCAAAGCTCACGGAATGGCACTAAAGCAGTGCTTATAGGGAAATTTATAACACTACACACCTATGTTACAGATACAAAGATCTCAAATCAATAATCCTCCAACTTAAAACATTAGGAAAAGAACAAACTAAACCTAAAACAGGCAGGAACAAAAAAAAACAAAACTAGTCATCAAATCTGGTACAGGCATAAAGATAAACATGTAGATCAATGGGATAGAATTGAGTGTGCAGAAGTAAACCCTTACATTTGTGGTCAATTGACGTTTGGTAAAGGTGCCAAGACAGTTCAAGCAGGAAAGAGTAATCTGTTCAACAAAGGTGTTGGGACAACTAGATTGCTACAGGTAAAAGAATAAGGTTGGACCCCTACCTCACACAATACACAGAGTTTAACTTAAAATGGCTCAAAGACCAAACTGTAGGAGTTAAAACTATAGAACCCTTAGAAGAAAATCTGAAAGTAAATATTCGTGACTTTGGATTAGTCAAAGCCATAAGAAGGCACAGCACCAAAAGCACCAATGGCAAAAACAAAATAGATGAATTGGACTTCATCAACATTAAAAACTTGTTTGCTGCGAATAATACCATCAAACTGAACTCACAGAATGGGAGAAAATATTTGCAAATCATCTATCTGATAAAGGACATGTATCCAGAATAGGTGAAGAATTCTTACAACACAAGAAAAGCACGAATATCTCAAGTTAAAAATAAGTAAAGGATCGGAATAGACTTTACACAAAGGAAATGTTAAAATGGACAATAAGCATGTGAAAATATGCTCAAATCATTAGCCACCAGGAAAATGCAAATGAAAACCACAGTGACACCCTGTTTACACTGACTAGGATGATTATAATTTAAAAAAACAGATGGGGGGCTGGCCCCGTGGCCGAGTGGTTAAGTTCGCGCGCTCCGCTGCAGGCAGCCCAGTGTTTCGTTGGTTCGAATCCTGGGTGTGGACATGGCACTGCTCATCAGACCACGCTTAGGCAGCGTCCCACATGCCACAACTAGAAGAACCCACAACGAAGAATATACAACTATGTACCGGGGGGCTTTGGGGAGAAAAAGGAAATAATAAAATCTTTAAAAAAAAAAAAAAACAGATGGGACCAGCCTGGTGGTATACTGGTTAAGTTTGTGCACTCTGCTTTGGTGGCCCAGGGTTTGCAGCTTCAGGTCCTGGGCACAGACCTATACACCATTCATCAAGCCATGCTGTGGTTGTGTCCCATATACAAAATAGAGGAAGATTGGCACAGATGTTAGCTCAGGGACAATCTTGCTCAAGCAAAAAGAGGAAGATTGGCAACAGATGTTGGCTCAGGGCCAATCTTCCTCACCAAAACAAAAACAAACAACAGACAATAGCAAGTGTTAAAAAGGATGTGGAGAAATTGGAACCTTCATGCATTGCTATTGGGGTTGTAAACTGATGCAGCTACTTTAAAAAACAGTTTGGCAGTCCTTCAGAAAGTTACACATACAGTTACCATGTGACCCAACAATTTCACTGTTAAGTGTAGCTAAAAATATATATTCACACAAGAACTTGCATACGAATGTTTATATCAGCTAATGCATAACTAAAGAGTAGAAACAGCCTCAATGTCAATGCATAAATAGCATGTGGTGTATCCATACAATGGAATATTATTTGGCAATAAAAAGGAATAAGGTACTGATATGTGCTACAATATGGGGGAACCTTAAAACGTCTTCCTGTTAAAGAAGTTAGTCGCAAAAGACCACATATTGTATGATCCAGTTTATATTGAAATGTCCAGAAAGCTCAGATCTGTAGGAACAGGAAGTAAATTAGTGGTTGCATAAGACTGGAGGGTTGTTGGAGGATGGGGAGTCACAGGTGTTGGGTATGGAGTTTCTTTGGGGATGATGAAAATATTCTAAAATTGATGTGGTAGTTGCAGAACTATGCATATTCTAAATTGTAAACTTTAAAAGGGTGAATCGTCTTGTGGATTACATCTCAAAGCATTTAAAGATGATAGAAACTGTAAAGAAGCAACATAAATAAAAACTAGAAAAGTCATAAATAACAAGACAACAGGAGGATATGAAAGAGAGCTGACAGAGCCCTGGAAAGAATTAAAAATAAAAGAGAAACATTTCACAAATAAAGATTAAGCTAGAAGCAATACAGGAGGAAATAACAGAAAGAGATAAAAGGTCTCTTTAGAAATTGTTAAATATGGAAGCCAAGCAAAGAAGATCCACCATAATTATAATAAGTCTATGAAGAAGAAAACCAAAGAAACTGAATAGGAAAAAATTCCCAAAGTGATAACTGAATAAAACCACTGAAATAAAAGATTTGAACTTACATATTGGAAAAGCTTCCCAAGTACTTGGTAAATTTGACCCACAATGGCCAACACTTAAATATTCTCATAAAACTACTGGCTTTTAAAGGAGAAGAAGAAAGGTTTTGGTCATTCATGCCAAAAAAAACCAGGTCATTTATGTGGGAAAGAAAACTGAGTTAGCATTGGAATTTTAGCCACCACACTTTATGCTGAAAGACAATGGAGTGGCATATTTAATATACTTAGAGTGGGAAAAATATGAACCAAGGATTTTGTATTCAGCCAACTGAACTTTAGGAAGGCTGTACATAAAATTGTGATTTTCTAAAAATTTAGAGAATATTATAATGAATGATCTACTAACCAGCAAGTTTCAGACAACCAGAAAATGATTGGAGAAATTCCACCATAAGGCTTTTGGAAGTATTTAATATATTTACCTGTAAAACTAAAGCCACTTTTGGTCAGCAAAAATAGTAGAGTAGGCAGCTCCAAGGGCCCATTTTGCCAACCCCCAAAATCGAAAAATCAAGCAGAAACTATCAGAGTCAACTTTGTCATTATTATGGAAAATAGTCAAAAGTTTACAACAACCAAGGAAATGCTGAATCAAGAAAGACAAAAACAGTAGGAAATCTTTGTGCCATTTTTATTTGCCTTTGCCCCACTCTTTCCCTGAATTTGTAGTGGTTTTGAAGACAGTAGCCTGAATTCCTAGTGTGGGATCCTAGTTTCTGATGCTGGAGCAAGCAAAGTAGACCTTATTCACAAAGAATTGTTTGTTCTAACCTGTCTGGGAGGTTACTTGAAGGACTGACACAGGGAGTTTGTCTTTGTTTTGCCTAACTCAGAACGCGAGGAAGAAAAGGAGCAGGCATTCCTTAAAAACTTTGTAAGGTAAACGAGCAAACTGCAGCCACCTGGGGCAAAAGAGTACAGTTGAGGTATACAATACAGCACCAAAGCCTGGGAGGAAAAGCTGGGGAAGAGAGTTTCTTTAGGAAAATTAGGATATTCAAAGCTACATTTTTACACTGAGGAATTTCAGAAGTCATGTGCATGCCCAGGGCAGGACGTGTGGTCTGAAAGAACCTGAGAAGACCTGAAGCTTTCGCCTCTGATTGATCTCTATGTTCAGTGAATACAGGAGTTGTAGATAGCTTCACCAAGCATTGTACAAGTACCTCAGCACAGAGCCCATATGAAGAGTGACAGACACTTTTATTTCTGCCTTTTCTCCTCCTCACTCTCTCCTTTTTGAGGTTTAAGGAAATCTCTGTAAAAACACCAGCTGAACACAAGCTAAATAAGGTATAGAACCTTCAGAGACCACACATGATGAGAAAATACAAACTTTACAAAAATTGTTCAGAAAAGTCATGAAAGCTACACCTACAACATGCAACACAAACTGTGAAGAGGGTGATGAAGAAGCTAATTTTCTGAATTATCACATTATAATATTGAAAATGTCCAATTTTCAACAAAATAGTATGAATCATGTGAAAAAATAATAAACTATGGCCCATTCACAGATGACATTAACAGAAACTGTCCATGAGGAAACACAAACATTGGACTAGCTGGGCCAACTTTAAACCAGCTCTTCTAAATATGCTAAAACACTTTAAGGAAAACAGACAAAGAGCTAAAGGAAACCAGTGCAATGTATAAACAAACTATCAATAAGAATATATAATAAGGAATTATAAAGAAATTCTGGAGCTGAAAAATACAATAACTGAAATGGAAAACTCACTTAGAGGGTTTGCAAGCAGATTTTAGCAAGCAGAAGAAAGAATTGGTGGATTTAAAGATAGCTTAATTGAAATCATCTAAACAGTACTAGAAAGAAAAAACAATGGAAAAAAATGAACAGAGCCTAAAAGACCTGTGGCTTTTACCATACCAATATATGCATAATGGGAATCTCAAAGAACTGAATAACATTTAAAGAAATAGTGGTTGAAATTTTCCCAAATTTGATAAAAGACAAGTTCTGCACATTTAAGAAGCTCAACAAGTTCAAGAAGGATAAACACAAAGAGATCCACACTAAGACACATTATAATCAAATTGTTGAAAACCAAGGACAAAGAAAGAACTTTGAAAGCAGCAAAAGAGTCAACTCATCATGTACAAGGAATCTTCAATAATATTAACAACGAATTTCTCATCGAAAACCATGGGGACCAGAAAAGAGTGGGATGACATATTTAAAGTACTGACAGAAACAATAACAAGAAATTCTTTATTTGGCAAAACTATACTTCAAAAGTGAAGGAGGAATTTAAGACATTACCAGATAAAAAGACATGACTGAGATAGTTTATTGCTAATGCACCTGCCCTACAGGGAGTCTTCAGGTTGAAATAAAAGGATACTAGATAACAACTTGAAGTCATACAAAAAAAGAAGAAAAACTCCATTGAAGGTAACTACATAGGTAAATATAAAATCTAGTATTATTGTATTTTTGGTTCGTAACTCTTTTTAAATTTCCTACCTTATTTAAAAGACAAATGTGTAAAACAACAATTATAAAACTGTTAGTGAGAATGCAATGTAATAAAGATATAATTTATGATAACAGGGTAGGAGACAGAGCTGTACAGAGGTTGAGTTTTGTATGCTATTTAAGCAAAGTTGATATCAATTCAAACTACATTTTTATATATTTTGAAATTTTTTTGTAATCCCAGTGGTACTAAGAAAATATAAAAAATAATATACAAAAGGAAACAAGAAAGGCATCAAAATGATAAACTGCCAAAAAATCAAGTAAACACAAAAGAAGGCAGTGATGGAGGAAATGAGGAATGAAAAACAGTAAGACTTTAAGAAAAAAAAAACAAATGATGAAGTAAGTTCTTCCTTATCAGTAATGCTAATAGATTAAACTCTCCAAACAAAAGCAGAGATTGGCAGTATAGATAAAAATAAAACAAAACAAAAACTCAATGATCAAACTCTATGCTATTTACAAGAGACTTACCTTTGATTTAAAGACTGAAATTGCTTGAAAGTGAAAGCGTGAAAAAAAAGATATTCCATGCAAATAGTAATTAAAGGTGGCTATACTGATATCAGACAAAATAGAAGTCAAAACTGTTACAAGAGACAAAAAATGACATATAGTCTTTAAGGATCAGTTCATCAAGAGATAATTACAAACATGCCCCAAATAACAGAGACCCCAAAAACGAAGAAAACTTTAACAGAAATGGATATTTCTACAATAATCAGAGACTTCAATAATGGAGCAATTAGAAAAGAAATAGAAGATTTTAACAATACGATAAACCAACTAGCCCTAACACATCTATAGGATACTCTACCCAACAGGAGCAGAATACACATTCTTCTCAAGTGCACATGAAATGTTCTCCAGGATATCCCATATTACGGACCACAAAACGATTTTCAATAAATTTTAAGACTGAAATCAAAGTATCTTCTGTACCCAAATGAAATGAAGTTAGAAATCAGTAACAAAAAGAAAATTGGAAAATTCACAAATATGTAGAAATTAAACAAGGTACTCTTAACCAGAGGACAAAGAGGAAATCACAAGGGAAATTTGAAAATATTCAGAGATGAAGGGGAACAAAAACAACATATCAAAACTTATGGGAGGCAGTGAAAGAGAGGTCAATGGGAAATTTACAGCAGTAAACACATTTTAAAAAGAAGGGGACTTCCAGTTTCTGGTCTAGCATGTAAGAAGCTTGGAAGTCGCCACTTCTTCGTAACAACAAGTAAAAAGCTGAACAAACTGAAAAATCAACAACTCTTCTTATATCCATAAGAGAAGTTAGATCACAGGGCAAACCACTGCCCCACAAAATAGAGACCAACAGGCAATATAGAGAATCTTAAGTTACTAGAGTAGCAATCTCTTTGGGAATTAATGCCATGGTAGGGAAACCTGAACTCTAATTGATGTATTTCTCAAGACTAAAAGTGAACAACTCGGAGTTAAAAACTCCAGGGTGACCCATTCGTCAAGGGGAGGACCCCAAACTTTTGTGAGTTTTACCTTCTGGATCTCTATCAGATTCTCAAAGTGAATATCAGAGAAAAGTCCCCTCATGGTTCTGGCAGGGGAGGGAAAAAGGAACCATTTTAAATATGTCACAGCATTCTGTTCTTAATAAAGTCTGCCCTCAGGAGAAAGTGTTTAACCAAAGCCTAGTATGCTGGATTTTTATCAGAGCCTAAATGCTCTGGGGAAGGAAAATACCCAACTGTAGCCCCTGCTTGCCATCTTGTCCCACCTAACTGGGGGGAATGGGGGGAGTCATAACACAAGGATATGTGAAGTTCACAGTCCAGAGGTAGAGGCTCACTAGAACATTGAGACATACTCATAGAGATAAAACACTTTCCCTCCCACAGCTTCCCACAAAAATTACTAAAGGCCTATTTACAGCAGTTCCTGTTGACCAGTACACCATGATGAGCTATCAAGAAAAATATTACAAGCCCTATTAAAAATCAGAAAACACAATTGTAAGAGATAGAACAAGCATCACAACCAGACTCAGATATAGCAGGGATGGTGGAATATCAATTGAGAGTTTAAAATAACCATGATTATTCTGTTAAAGGCTCTAATGGATAAGGTAGACAACATGCAAGAACAGATGGGCAAGGTAAGCAGAGATACAGAAATTGTAGGAAAGAACAAAATAGAAATGCTAGAGATCAAAAACACTGTAAGAAAGAAAATACCTTTGATGTGCTTATTAGTAGACTGGACATGGCTGAGGAAAGAATATCTGAGCTTAATGATATTACAATAGAAACCCCTAAAACTCGAAAACAAAGAGAAAAAAGACTGGGGAAAAACAAAACAAAAACAGAATATCCCAGAACTGTGGGACAACTATAAAATGTGTAACATATGCATAACTAGGATACCAGAAGGAGAAGAGAGAAAGGAACAGAAGAAATATTTGGTTGAGAATTTCCCAAAATTAATATCAGACACTAAGCCACAGATCCAGGAAGCTCAGAGAACACCAAGCAGGATAAATGCAAAACAAAACAAAACAACCCCCCCCCCCACACACACACACAAAAGCTACACTTAGGCATATCATTTTCAAACCACAGAAAATCAAAGATGAAGAAAAAGTCCTAGAAGAAGCCAGAAGGAAAAAATAACTTACCTATAGAGGAATAAAGATAAGAATTACATCAGACTTCTCCAAAGAAACCATGCGAGCGAGAAGAGAATGGAGTGAAATATTTAAAGTATTGAGAGAAAAAAACCCCACCAACCTAAAATGCTATACCCTGTAAAAATCATCCTTCAAAAATGAAAGAGAAATAAAGACTTTTGGGGCAAACAAAAATTATGAGGAACTTTGTTGCTAGTAGACATGCCTTCCAAAAAATCTTAAAAGAAGTTCTTTAGAGAGAAGGAAAATAATATAGAAGAGAAAATTGGATCCACATAAAGAAAGGAAGGGGATTGAAGAAGGAATAATTTGAAAGTAAAATAAAAACTTTTATTTGTTAATTTATCTAACAGATAACAACGTGTTTAAAATAAGAGCAACGCTCTACGTATGCTTATGTGTATGTGTGTATATACAAATATGCTTGTGTATGCTTATGTATAAGTAAAATGACAGCAATGATACAAGGGATGAGAGGGAGGAATTAGGATTATTCTGTTATTGTAAGATATTCTCAGTACCTCTGAAGCACTACAGTGTTATTTGAAATTGGACTTGGATTAGTTGTAAATGTACATTGCAAAATGTACAGCAACCTCTAAAAAAAGTAAAAACAAGTATAATATGGTAAGAAAGGAGAGAAAATGGGATCATATGAAATGCTCAATTGAAACCACAAATGGCAGAAAAAGTATTGAAGACAAAAATAGGAACAAAGGGAACAAATAGAAAACAAACAAATATGATAGCTCTTAATCCAAGCATTTCAATAATCACTTTAAAGGTCAGTGGTCTACATACGCCAATTAAAAGACAGAGATTGTTACAGTGAATCAAAGAGACCCAACTATATGTTGTCTACAAGAAACCCACTTTAAATATAAAGCCACATAGAGAGTAAAAGTAAAGCAAAGGAGAAAGATATGCCATGCTAACACTAATCAAAAGAAAGTGATGATTGCTATATTAATTTCAGAACAAGGAAAATTGTCAAGGATAAAGAGGGAATTTACATAATCCAAGAAGACATGACAATCTTCAATCTGTATGCACCTTAAAACAAAGCTTCAAAATATGTGAGGCAAAATCAGATAGAACTGCGAGAAGAAATAAATGAATCCACTATTACCGATGAAGACTCTAATATCCCTCTATCAGAAATGGAAAGGTCAAGCAGGCAGAAAATCAGTAAGGACATAGTTGAACTCACAGCACCATTGATCAACTAAATATAATTGACATCTATAGACTACTTGACCTAATGACAGAAGATTATACATTCTTCTCAAGTGCACATGGAACATTCTTGAGGATAGACCATATGTTGGGAAACAAGGCAAGCCTCAATAAATTTAAGATGATTGAAATGATATCAAGCATCTTTTCTGACCAAAAGGCTATGAAACTAGAAACTGGGAACTAGAACTGGGAAAGTGGCAAACATGTGGAGACTAAACAACATGCTACTGAACAACAAATGGGTCATTGAACAAATAAAGGAGAAATCAAAAAATATCTGGAGATAAACGACAATGAAAATACACCATACCAACTCATATGGGATGCAGCAAAAGCAGTCCTAAGAGGGAAATTCACATCAATACAGGCAGACCTTAACAAACAAGAAAAATCTCAAATAAGCAAGGTTAAACTACACCTAGCAGGATTAGAAAAAGAAGAACAAGGCCGAAAGATAGAAGAAGGAGGGAAATAATAAAAAATTAGACCAGAAATAAATGAAATTGAAACAACAACAAAAAAACAGTAGAAAGGATCAATGACTAAGACCTGGTTCTTTGAGAAGATAAAATTTACAAACCTTTACCCAGACTCTGTAAGAAAGAAGACAGAAGGCTCAAATAAAATTAGAAATGAAAGAGGAGAAATTACAACAGATACCGCAGAAACACAAAGGATTATAAGAGAATACTATGAAAAACTGTATGCCAACAGATTGGACAACCTAGAAGAAATGGATAAATTCTTAGACTCATACAACCTCCCAAAACTGAATCAAGAAGAAATAGAGAACCCAAATAGACCAATCACAAGTAAAGAGATTGAAACAGTAATCAAGAACCTCTCCAAAAATAAAAGTACAGGACCAGATGGCTTCTCTGGAGAATCCTACCAAACATTCAAAGAAGATTTAATACCTATCCTTCTCAAACTATTCCCCAAAATTGAATAAGACAGAACATTTCCTAACACATTTTATGAGACCAAAATTGCCCTGATCCCAAAGCCAGACAACGACAACAAAAAGAAGGAAAATTACAGGCCAAAATCACTGAGGAACATAGATGCAAAAATCCTCAACAAAATATTGGCAAACTGAATACAGCATTACATTAAAAGGATCATGCACCATGATCATGTGGGATTTATACCAGGGATGCTGGGATGGTTCAACATCTGCAAAATCAATCTATGTGATACACCACATTAACAAAGTGAGGAATAAAAACCACATGATAATATCAATAAATGCAGAGAAAGCATTTTGCAAGATCCAACATCCATTTATGATAAAAACTCTCAAAAATGGGTATAGAAGGAAAGTACCTCAACATAATAAAGGCCATATATGACAAACCCACAGCCAGTGTCATACTTAATGAGGAAAAACTGAAAGTCATCCCTTTGAGAACAGGAACAAGACAAGGGTGCTCACTCTCACCACTCTTATTCAACATAGTACTGGAGGTTTTAGCCAGAGCAATCAGGCAAGAAAAAGAAATAACAGGTATCCAAATTGGCAGTGAAGAAGCGAAACTCTTCCTGTTAGTAGATGACATGATTTGATATATGGAAAACCCTAAACAATCCATCAGAAAGCTATTAGAAATAATCAACAGCTACAGAAAAGTAGCAGGGTACAAAATCAACTTATAAAATTCAGTTGCATTTCTATACTCTAATAATGAAGTAACAGAAAGAGAACTCAAGAGTACAATCCCATTTACAATTGCAACAAAAAACAAAGTATCTAGGAATAAATTTAACCAAGGATGTGGAAGACCTATACAATGAAGACCATAAGACATTATTGCAAGAAATCAATGATGACATAAGGAAATGGAAAGATATTCCGTGCCCACAGAGTGGAAGAATAAACGTACTTAAATGTCCATCCTACCTCAAGCAATCTACAGAGTCAATGCAATCCCTATCAGAATCTCAATGACATTCTTCATGGAAATTGAACCAAAAATCCTAAAATTCATATGGGGCAACAAAAGACCCCAAATAGCTAAAGCAATCCTGAGAAAAAAGAACAAAGCTGGAGGCATAAGAATCCCTGACTTCAAAATATACTACAAAGCTATAGTAATCAAAACAGCATGGTACTGGTACAAAAACAGACACACAGATCAATGGAACAAAATTGAAAGCCCAGAAATAAAACTGCACATCTATGGATAGCTAATCTTCAACAAAGGAGCCAAGAACATACAATTGAGAAAGGAAAGTCTCTTAAAGAAATGGTGTTGGGAAAACTGGACAGCCACATGCAAAAGAATGAAAGCAGACTATTATCTTTTACCATACACAAAGATTAACTCAAAATGGTTTAAAGACTTGAAGATCAGACATGAGACCGTGAAACTCCTAGAAGAAAATATAGGCAGTACACTCTTTGACATCAGTCTTAGATATTTTCAAATACCATGTCTACTCAGGTAAGGGAAACAAAAGGAAAAATAAACTAATGGGACTTCATCAGACTAAAGAGCTTCTGCAAGGCAAAGGGAACCAGGAATAAAACGAAAAGGTAACCCACCAACTGGGAGAAAATATTTACAAATCATATATTCAATAGGGGTTGATCTCCAAAATACAGTAACAACTCATAAAACTCAACAACAACCTCAAAACAACCTGATTGAAAAATGGGCAGAGGATATGAACAGACATTTTTCCAAAGAAGATATACAGACGTCCAACAGGCACATGGAAAGATGTTCAACATCCCTAATCATTAGGGAAATGCAAATCAAAATTACAATGAGTTATCACCTTATACCCATTAGAATGGCCATAAAAAAACAATAAATGTTGGAGAGGATGTGGAGAAGAGGAAACCCTCATACACTGCTGCTGGGAATGAAAACTGGTGCAGCCACTATGGAAAACAGTATGGAGATTTCTCAAAAAAATGAAGATAGAAATACCATACGATCCAGCTATCCCACTACTGGGTATTTATCCAAAGAACTTGAAATCAACAATTCAAAGAGACTTATGTGCCCCTATGTTCATCACAGCATTATTCACAATAGCCAAGACGTGGAAGCAACTCAAGTGCCTATCTACTGATGAATGGATAAAGATGTAGTAGGTATATACAATGGAATACCACTCAGCCATAAAAAAAAGACACAATTTTCCCATTGCGACCTTCAGGGTATTATGGTAAGCGAAATAAGCCAGACAGAGAAAGACAAACACCATATGATTTCACTCATATGTGGAAGTTAAATACATGAACTAAGAGAACAGATTAGTGATTACCAGAGGGGAAAGGGGTTGGGGAGTGGGCATAAGGGGTAAAGGGGCACATATATATGGTGACTGACAAATAATGATGTACAACTGAAATTTGACAATGTTATAAACTATTATGACATCAATAAAATTAAAAAAAGAGTACTTATAATATTTTATTAGTTATTTCTAGGTTTTTGTCATTGGATTATCCAGGATTTCTATTTAGGAACATTCCAGATGTGGAAATCCCTTTGAATTACATATTTTTTTTCCTTCTATTATTTCCATTCTCTTCATGGTCTCTAATTATGGTTATTTTGGATTGCCTATGTCTGTACTCAATATCTATAATTTTCTCTGTAATCCTTTTTAACTTTATTTACTTTTGTTTATTACGCTGCTCTTTGTCAATTTTGTCTTCCACAGGTCTTACTAACTTTTCAGAATATATATACTTTTTTCTGATTTCCAGTATGCCATTTGTGGCAGATTAAATATGACCACTTTGTCTTTGATATGCCTCCCAGTAAGAGGTGGAGGTCTAGGTCTCCTCACCTTGAATCTGGGTGAGCTCTGTAACTACTTACCAATAGACGATGATAGAAGTGACACTGCAAGTTTCAGAGTCTAGCCTTAAGAGACCAACGACCTCCTCTTTCTGACTCTGAAACAGTTGTTTTTAGAACCCACCTACCAGATGTAGTAGCAGACATCTGCAGTCCATAGGTCCAAACAGCTCTGTGGGGAGGCCAGGTGGAGAGGAGCCAACACTTCTGTCCAAGAACCCTGGCTTAGTTTTCAGCCACCAGCTAGTACCAACTTGCTAACCATATGAGTGAGTGAGCCATTTTGCAAATGGATCCTCCTGCCTGAGTGGATGCCTCATAGAGAAGAGAAAAGCTGTGTCTGTTGAGCCCAGCCAAAATTGCAGATTCACAAGCATATTTTGTTGTGGTTTTAAGCCTCTAAGATTTGGGATGATGTGTTACGTACAATAGATAAACAAAACACCCTTCCTTTTAATTTCATTCTTCAACGTGTTACCTCATTTCTGACAGATATTTCATTCCCTCTTTTTTTAACCTTTAATTTATCTTGCTGAGCCTTTCTCTGTTTTCTCTAGTTGCTTACAAGTGGTAACTTGTAACCAAGTTTAGGTAACTTACTAAAGAACTTAGACATGTAATGATTGTTCCAAATTTTTCTGTGTTTTTTGGTGACACTTTTTCTGGTGAGAGATTCTTACCTGCCATTTGTCTTTCCTGTTTTGCTTTTATTATCTTTTTTGAAACTCTGTGGTGAATCCTTTTTTACTAACAATTATCTTTAAGTGAAATGAGTTCATCCTGAAACTATTCTTAGTGGGAGTTTTGGAGGAGACCAGCACTAGGTTCCAGGCTAGCAGGAGGTCCCTTATGACATAGGATTGTGTATGTGAGTGACATATTTCAGCTTTTCCTTCTCCCAATCAAAATAGATAAGCATCTCTTAAGTGGCTCACGATGCAGAATCTCTATTTTCCAGGTTGCTTTGCCTATAGCTCACTTCCTGCACACAGGGCTTGCCATTGTTCCATTTACCCCTGCCTCTTCCATGTCTTTTTGGTAATAGACTAAGTCAGGGGAAGCCCCTGGCACCTGGATGGTTGGGTTTTCCCATCAGGGGCTGCTTTACTACCCTTACTGGGCATTTTCCTGCACTCTTATTTCAACGCTTCTGAACTAGCATTCCGTTATCACAATAGAATTTGAGGTATTACCTGGTTTTATCAAAGAGTTTCTGCTTTTGGGATTCAGGTCATTCCCAGAAGTTGCTGCACAATCATCATCCCTTGGAACTTCATTTTATATTTAACAATAAAAAATGCATGTTAAATTTTTAAACAACTTTTTGAATCTTCTGTATTTCTCACTATGCATTTATAAGGTAATGTTGTATGTGCACTATACACAAAGGAAGCCAAACTGAAATGAATTGGTTTTGTTCTTAGTTCAGACTTACAAAAGAGTAATCACGTTAGGTAGATTGACTGGAACACTCAGCTGAGGAACAATGAGTGGGGTTCTTTTCAGTACTTACACTTTCACAAGAGCTAAAGTCCCTTCTCTGCCCTTTCCTATTGTATTACCTAAATGGTGACCAGGCTGAATTTTAATGCCAAGTGTACCAGGCCTTCCACAGGCAATGAAGAGCTTAGTGAAGAGTGCAACCCAGGAATAGGTCTGACTTTTTTTTTTTTCCTGAGGAAGATTTGCCCTGAGCTAACATCTACTGCCAATCTTCCTCTTTTTGTACGTGAGCTGCTGCTGCAGCATGGCCACTGATAGATAAGTCGTGTAGATCCACGCCCAGGAACCAAACCAGGGCCGCCAAAGTGGAGTGTGCTGAACTTAACCACTAGGCCACTGGGGCTGGCCCTAGGCCTGACTTACTAACACAGACAATTATTCCAGACTTTTACTTGACCTTAGTAGAAAAAATTAAATTATGTTAATGCTAATACCAAGTCGTTTTTTATTTTTAAATCCCTTTACAGCTGTGGTTCTCAACCTCCACGTACCTGGGGGATATGCCACATCTGTCAATACATTTGCTAGCCATTCCAGTGATTCTTAATCCCAAGTGCACTGCTTTTCAAAGTGTGTTCCACTGACATGCACATGCATCAGCATTAGACAATCGTTAGGGCAGCATTGTTCTCAAATTGTTAAAAGTCTTAGGGCCTCACCTCAGATCTACTGAATCAACCTTTAGGGTTGAGACCAGGGAATCAGCCCCTTTAACAAAATCCCCAGGTGTTTCTTCCTGCTCAAGTTTGAGAACCATTGCCTGGGAGATTGTATCAGACTCTGAGAAACTTAGATTGAAAACCTACAGTAGGTGATTCTTATCTTCTCCACCATGTCCACCTCTCTGCTGAGAATCATTGCTCAGAGCAAGAGCCTGCCTCTCTTTTAGTCACTCCCAGTCCATCCTCTGGGAAAATGTGCATCAGTGTTTGCATTTCCCCAATTCCTCTGGTGCTCAGCGATGTTACCTTGTAAGTTTGTGTCTAAGTTCAACGTGAAGCTGAAACGTGACTTTCTGAAGAACAGCTAATCAGTGTCTGATCCCTAAGGTGCAAACTTGAGATTTTTAATTAATTCCTATGAACAGAGTCCTCTGCTTTCCTGAAAGTCACAATGTTAATTCATAATGTAGTTAACCACTTACTTATTAATTAATGAAAAGTAAATTGAACTTGAAAAAGACATATTGCTTAATTACTGAAAATTTTATTTATCTTGGATAAAGGGCCTCTGGTGACTTCCCCAGAGAGACTTATTTGTTCAAAAGGTTAACACAATTCAAAGGAAAAAGCTATGCAGAAACTATCTAAAAATTCAGAAACCTAATAGGTAACAAAATAAACTGATAGTAAGTCTTCTGTTTCCATGCAGCATTTGAAGGCCATGCTTCAGGTTTGCCACCCGTCAATTTGTTGAAGTTTAAATTTAGTCTATTTTTCCTTCTTAGAAATGGACTGTTTTGCTTTTGTTCCAGGTTTTTGTTCTCTGTGGATAAATGTTGTTTCTATTCTGTTCCCTGGTAATTGCACAAAGGATGTGATGTAACAGTGCTATTTTAGGTTTGGGACTATTTTAACACAAGATTTGTGGTTCAAGGCACTTTTTTGCCCCCAGCGACCAGAAATTGACAGCTTTAGTGAGATGTAATTCACAAACCGTACAATCCACCTATTTGAAGTGCGCTGTTCAATAGTTTTTAGTATATTTACAGACATGTGCACATGTGTCTGTGCAACTGTGGGGGATCAGAATTGGCCACCCCAAAATGTGTCTCTTTGGCTTGATTATTTTTAAGGACAAAAGACTGTTTAACTCTTTGAAAGAAAATTTGACCTTCCCATCATAACTGCCTAAAAGAATTTAAGATGCAGGGAACTGTTGCCATAGATAATTCTAGATGTGGTAGGCAGGATGTCATCTGGCAAGGGCCATTTTATTAAAAGATCTCGTTTGGGTCTCATTGTCTATAGATGGCCCAGCAAACAACTGTTTATCAAACATTTGCTTTTTTATCTCCATGTAATTGTCTTCCTCCCCTTTGAAGATCTAAACCACTACCCCCAACATCCTCCTCTGTCTTTAGCTGAAGATGGTATATTAGGTGGTGGCTTCAGCCATTCTGGTGAGTTAGTTTTCCTGGGTTTCTCCCATGTAATCATGTTATTAAACTTTCGTTTTTCTCCTGTTACTCTGTCTCATGTCTATTTAATTCTTAGACCAACCAGAAGGACCTAGAGGGTAGAGGAATTGTCTTCTTCCCTTACGCAACAATTTCCACACCCAATTTGCTTTAATTGGTAGGTAGTTGCAGGCTAGAGCATGGTGTTAAGAAAGATTCAGAGATCCTTTCCAATCTTGGCCAGAAAGTGTATCATGATGGATTAGCCACGTCCACTATGGTTATGCGATTGAAGAATTGTGGCATTTGAGACATTTATTTGCCACAACTACACATAACTCTTATCTTGAATGCATTTAGGGGGGCAGAATTTGGTTGAGTGGAAAAAAAACAACTGTGGCTTCAAGCCACAAAAGGAGGTCAGACCTAATGTTGAAGATTCTTGAGGCAATCATAAATGTGGCTGAGCTGACCCAGAACATGTGGTCGATGCTTATGCTAACTAAAGCTCTAATCTGCTGTTTTCATTTACACTCTTAATATTATTTGACTTGATGAAGACGATCCTGAACACAGAGAACAACACTGAATGAAGTTTAAGATCCCAGTTGTTATTTGGAGTCTATGTAAGCTCCTCCAAATGCCTGTAGATTTATGGGAACAATTGTCCTACACCAGAAGCTATTTGTTGAACGCATAGAAAATGCCCCTGCTTGGTGATTTCTTTCCTCTCCTGGCATGGGTGTACTCTAAGATTGGGGAAAATATGATCTTGGTCAAAAATAGTGACTTGGCAGTACTTTTACATATTCCATCAGTGCAAGGGGAAATGCCTCATGAAAATATTCCCTTGTATTGCACAAAACAAGAAATATTAATATAGAAAAGTCTAACTATTCTGAAAGTGAACTGATCCATTTTTTTAATTTTTGGATTCTTATTTTCAACTACTTCAGGAGTCAATGGATAGACTTTATACCAAGATTATACTGAACATAATGCAATGTTTGCATTTATAATTCTGAGAGTTTAGGATCTTTGCTTCTCTGGTCATCATTAAGAACATTGATTATCTCTGCATACTGCTAAAGAAAGACAATTTTACCAATGTAATTCCTTGAACTTTCTGCTCATTTCAGATTGTGCAGATATAGGATATCCTCATATTTAAGATTATTATGATAAAATGAATGTTCTGCAACCATATAGAAGATAATTTTTTTACTTAAGTGTATATTTTGAATAAACTGAGTTACTTATCTTATATTGTATCAATTTGACTGTGAACACCTTGAGGGTAGAAACTAAATTTTCCTCATGTTTTTTATTTTCTCCTTACTGTGTAGACCAATATTTAGAGTAAACAAGAGCTCAATATATATATATATTGAATTAGAGTTTTAAAAAACAAGAAACAGAAAACCTATGCCATGATTTTCATCTTGGCTTGATATATAACTGTGTGTCATGGTCAGTAATACGCCCTACATATATGTACACATCTTTGTGTTTTACACAAAATGATTTCACATAAGTTTTCCCATGTGGGCCTCAAAAAGTATGTTAACTAATTAGGGCAAAATTTATCACCCCCATTTTGCAAATGAGGAAACTGAAATGCCAAAAAGTTAAATCATTTACCTGGTAAAGTATCTATTTCTGGCCCCTAGTTTGCTCATCTCTAAACAGGTAGGTGTAGGGATGGGGGTTATATGGTCTATACGTTTCTTTCCTTTAAATATGTTAAGATTTAGTTATTATTTTCCAATTTTCAAAGCTGCCCTGTGGAACAAATTTCACTCGATGCCAGAGCAACTTTAGCCAAAGTCTTCAAACATAATTTTAGATAAAGTTTCACTAATTAAACTAGTAAGAGTAAAAAGTTTAAATTAGAGCTTTTCAACCTCAGCACCATTGACATTTTGGACTGGATTGTTCTTTGCTGTAGAGGGGCTGTCCTGTGTATTGTACGATGTAGGTGCATTGTAGGGTATAAACGCCTCAAGACAGGTCAATAAATAGTGTGACTAGATAGAAGAAAGTAACATGCTGAGAATGCAGACAACTGGCCAGTGAAATCTTTCACAGACCAGATGAGGAAATGCTCATGTTCCCCCACCTGAGTCCCTACCCCAGTCATTTTATACTAAGTGTCTGGGTTACATTGATACAAACAGTTTGACAATGTTTGCCACAATTGTGGGGGCAATGTGTATTGCCATCTAAAATATTACCTTCTGAATATGTTTCTTAATAGTATTAGCTAATTCTCAGGAAATATACTATTAAAGGAATTTCTTCTCAATCCAAACCAAGTCCACAGGACAGTTCTAATAATGACCTCACCCTAACTTGTTCAGTCATATCCACTGAGACAAAAGAATACCACAGCGACGAGTCAGTCCAATTAACTCCCTGGAAAGCCTGGCTGCTGTAGTGTTCTGGACCTCGTTCTTGGGGAACTTGTTTTCTTATATTCCTTCCTGCCCAAGCCAGTTCTGCCAGTTGACCCAGGTCTTGAATCTTTATATGATTGTCAGGATAGGAAAACTCACCTGTCTATTCATTATTGTTTTCCCACTTATTCTGTTCAGCTTCTAGATGAGATGTACCTGTTTCTCTGAGTGTGGTTCAATAACTGCTCTGCCTTATTGAACGAAAACTCTTCTCGGCAAGACACAGTTTTTGGATTGTGATCAAAGAACGAATGGAGGCACAGCATCAAGGGATGTGGGTCTGAGCCAGGGCAGTGTGAGAGGAGATGGGAGAAAGCGGAGAAACCTGTGGGAGATGTTTGCAAGTAGGGTAGGGTATAGGGATTGGATGTAGTGCTCAGTTGCTGGAGGTGGGAAGGAGTGATGGAGGGAGTGGTTGAAAATAAGTCACCTGAGTAGCTTTTTTAAAGCAAACTAGGAGATCCAAGGAAAGAAGTGGTAGTGGGTTGGGGAGAGAAGAGATGCATTCTGATGGAGATGGGCTAAGAAGAACTAAGAAGAAAAAAATAAAGCATTTATGGAGGAAGAAAAATGTAGTTTATGAAAAATAATAAGGAAGGAAATTTGAAAAAGGAAGACGATTAGCAATTTTAAATGCTGTAGGGGAGTTAAGTTGAAAGAAGACTAAGAAGAGGCAATGTGAAGGTCAGCAATCATCAGGAGAACAAATTCCACAGTGCAGGCAGTACAAAAACCATGCTTTCATTACCAAAAATTGAAAAACATGGTCTGATGATGGATTTTGATTGATTTATGAACTTATTTACATGAAATCTTTCAATGGTCCAAAAGTAAGTCACATTTATTTAATGAATCACCATTATTGAAAAAATATATGATAAAAAGGAACTACACTGGAAAACCTGTAACGCATTTTCACCATCGTGACTGGGATAGAAGCCAGATCTTAGGGGATTTCATCAATGAAATGAGACAAAAGAAGGGAAAAGGTAAAGTATATGAGTAATTTTAGAGAAATTTAGAAAGGGCGGGGGAAGCCACTCCTCAAGTAGTCAGCGGCAGGCTGGAACTGTTCTTGCTGATGAGATTACAGGACGTTTCTACTTGCTGTGTTTCATGTTTCTATAATGATTGACTTTTGTTTACCTTTTTACTTTTGTAGCCAGAAAAATAACTAACAGTAAAAACTGCCAATCAAGTCTTTTTTCCCAACTTTCCCCTAGACATTTAGAATATAGTAACTGGATCATAAAACTCAATCATATCAATGGTACCTACAAATATTTGTGTTCAAAACCATCTTCTCTCAGCAGATCAGCCATCAAAATCGTTGTTAGCCTGATAAAATGTGTGTTGGTCATTTATTATCAGCATATTCAGTGAGTAAGTCCATGTAAAGTTACTCTTTCAAGATTTGGTGTGTTTCCCTCAAAATTTTTGTTTTCTAAACATATACTAACATTTGTTTTTGTAAAAATGGAGTAATTCAGTACATTCTGTTCTGCAACTTGCTTTTCCCCCTTGTAGCTATATATCTTGAACATTTTCTCATATTGGTACATATAGAACTACCTATATGTCTTCAGCTCCACAAGAAATAGAATGCAAACTGCTCTGGGCTGGCAACCTTGGCAACGTTCTTCTTTTTTCTCTTTCACAAAATAAGAGGAAGCCAAACCTCTAAATGAGACTCTGGGTAAGAACAAAGAGTCTTGACCAAAGTACCGGGTTTTGTGCATTCGTAAGATACAAAGCACAGATTACACATTATGAAATAACCTTGAGAGCTATCTTAACTTGTAAATTGTGTGATTAAAAAAACATTACTGAATATTCTATTCCCACTGAGAAGTCTGAGGCTGGGAATGAAAATTCTCTAGCACTTCCAGTTTTAAAGTGTCATGTTCCAAGTAAAATCTTTAACTGGGAAAGCACCCCACAGTGCTTTGTTTGGTGGGAAGGGGTTGGTGAGGTAGGAGAGGTCACATGGCTCTCTGCTGTTCATTTGATAGTACAGATCTCTTTAGTTATCTTCTCTTCCCTCAGAGATCACTGCCAGCGTCCTTCCTCTCTACTTTCTGCCCCTCCTCTGAGTGGCCCCAGACTCCTTATCTCCTCCTCGTCCTGGGTCCATCCAAGCGAACAAGTTAATACATGCCCCTTCGTGAAACTGTCTTATACTTTTCTAGTCTTTCTTCCATTAAGCGTATGGGAGGGAGGGTGCTGTCCTTTTTTTAATATATACAGGATATAAATTCTTATCTCATGTATTTCTAAACCAAAGATAAATAATTTTGTACTAGTCCTTAGCATCCCTTTGAAGAAACCCATTTTATTATTTAAAACTATGTTACTCTGTGTTTTAAATGGCACAGGAGAAAGAAAAGTTTGATCCTTTATAAAGACAAAAATAAAACCAAAGTAGGCTGAAACTCATAAGTAAAGGGAAAACTCCTGATTAAGAAGACTGGAAACAGAGAGTGGCATCAGCATCATAGTGGTATAAGATGTCCCTCCTTTCTAACAACTAATCAGGTATCCATCCACGAACAAAAGTGCCTCTGTGGGAGTTGTGGGATCCAGCACCATATACCAAGGGACCCGGGAGATGTCTCGCCCACCTGTGCATCTGGTAATAGGCAGACAGACCTTGATACAGGCTGTGGAGCCAGCAGGAGCCTGTGAACCTGCCCCAACCCCTCTCAGCCACAGTCAGATAAAACCTGGAGAGTACTGACTAGAGCAGACACCCATGAGCAAGAGAGACTTTGTAGAAGTCCAGCCTTCCTGAGGGGAGATTCCAACACACTATTGGAGAAAAAAAATTACAGATTTTGATGCATTGGAAAGAGTAAGAGGAACTTTTCCACTGCTGCCCCTCCCAAGGGGACACAGCCTGGGGCTGAACTAGCCAGTGGTGACCTCTCCCACAGGAGGAAAAGGAGAGTGGTGAGTGAGTGCTCAGCTACCCCAGCTGTGCAGCACACTGCTGGAGAAACTCATTTCTCTCCAGCAGTACCCAGAGTACTGAGGCAGGACCTCCATGACTGGAGGGAAAGAGGAGATCAGGAAAGAGGCAGATAAGTATATCAGAAGATATTAAAGGGATATAGTTCCCATGGACTGTGCTCAGTACTTTAGCAGGAAGTCTGCGCATGAGCCTCTGGGAGAACCTCACTGAGGATCTCCTGACTGAACCCATAGGCACCCCCTAATGCCCTGAGTGCTAAACCCACACTTCTCTCCACTCTGCAGCCAGCACCTTGTGTGTGCTCCTGAGTGCAGCAGCCAGGGCGAGTTCCAGTAAATGGAGTGCTCTCGGAAAATCAGACTAGTGTCTGTGGACAAGGGAGAAACCACAAACTTGGGTGGTAGTGCCATCTTCTGGCAAAAAAAAAAAAAAAAAAAAAAAGATTTCTAGCAGCCAACCAGGTGAGTTGTAGGAACAAGAAGAACCAAAAATCTTAAGAATTATGCCACAAGAGGGAGCAAGGGGTGTGCAGCAGGTGTATCCATACAAGGTCAGAGAAAGCCCCATGTATAACAGGACCAAAGAACAGTATACCCCACCTGAAGGCAACTAGTGAAGATTTGACAGGACGTCTGCTACTTCAATGCAAAAGAACCAATGCAAAACTCCAAGGAACATGAAGAATCAAGGAAACATGTCATCACCAAAAGACAACAATAATCCCCCAATACCTGAACCCAATGGCAGGGAATTTTGTGATCTAAGTGAGAAAGAATTCAAAATAGCTGTTTTGAGGAAACTCAATGAGCCACAAGAAAACACAGAAAGACAACTCAATGAAATCATGAAAACAATACATGAATAAAATAAGAAGTTTAACAAAGATATAGAAATGATAAAAAAAAAAAAAGGACCAACAGAAATTCTGGAGCTGAAGAATTCAATGAATGAAATAAAAAATGCAATGAAGAATGTATGCAACAAAGTAGACCAAATGGAAGATAGAATAAGTGAGCTAGAGGATAGGGACTTTGAAATAACCCAATCAGAGAGAATAAAGAAAAAAGAATGAAAAAAACAATGAAGAAAGCCTGCAAGATCTATGGGAATCCATCAAATGTACAAATATTAAAATAATTGGTATTCCAGAAGGTGACGAAAGAGAGAAAGTGGCAAAAAAGTTTATTTAAAGAAATAATAGCTGAAAAATTCCAAAACCTGGGAGAGACATGGACATCAAAGTTCATGAAGCTAATAGATCACCCTATTATCTCAATGCAAAAAAACCTTCTCTAAGACGCATTATAATGAAAATAAAGATAAAAAGAGAATCCTAAAAGCAGCCAGAGGAAAAGTATTTTAACCTATGAAGGAACCCCATTAGGCTACTAGCAGATTTCTCAGCAGGAACTTTACAGACCAGGAGAGAGTGGAATGATATATTCAGTGCTGAAAGAAAAAACTTGCCAAGCAAGAATAATCTAACCAACAGTTATCCTTTAGATGTGGAGGAGAAGTAAAGGCTTTCTCAGACAAACAGAAGCCAAAGGTATTCCTCACCACTGAACCTGCCTTGCAAGAAATGCTGAAAGGAGTTCTTCAAGTTGAAATGAAAGGATGCTAATTAGTGACATGAAAACATATGAAAGTATACAACACACTGGTAAAGGTAAATATACAGTCAGATTTAGAAAACTCTAATTCTCTAATAAGATGGTGTGTTAACCAGTTACCTATAGTATAAAGGTTAAAGAAAAAGTGTATTAAAGAATAGCTACAGCTACTATAACTTGTTAACAAATACACAATATAAAAAGAGGTAAATTGTGATATAAAAAATATAAAGAGGGAAGTGAAAGAGTGAAGCTTTTGTATGTGATTGAAGATAAGTTGCTATCAGCTTAAAATGGACTGTTTTATCTATAAGATGTTTTATGTAAGCATCTTGGGAATTACAAAACAGAAACCTAGAGTAGGTTTACAAAGCATAAAGAGGGGAGAATCAGGGCATAACTCCATGGAATTACCAGTTACAAAGTTACAAAGGTAGGTAGAAACAAGAAAAAAAGATACAATGGAACTATAAGACAGCTAGAAATCTAATTAACTAGATGGAATTAACAAGTCCCTACATATCAATAATTACTCTAAATGTAAATGGATTGAATTCACCAATCAAAAGGTACAGAATGGCTAGATGAATAAAAAACCAAGACCCAACTACATGCTTCCTATAAGAGACTCACTTCAGATTTAAGGACTCACCTTAGGCTCAAAATGAAGGGATGGACAAAGAAATTCCATGCAAGTGGAAACCAAAAGAAAGCAGGGGTATCTATGTTTATATAACACAAAATAGACCTCAAGCCAAAACAAATAACAAGAGGTAATGAAGGTGATTATATAATGATAAAAGTGTTGACTCATCAAGAAGATCATAAATATATATGCATGCAATATTGGAGCACCTAAATATATTAAGCAAGCACTAACAGACCTGAAGGGAGAAATAGAAAACAATACAATAATAGTATGGGACCTCAATACTCCACTTTCAGCAATGGATAGATCATTTAGACAGAAACATCAACAAGAAAATGTTAGACTGGAACCACACCTTAGACCAAATGGACCTACAAGACATTCATAGAACGTTCCATCCACAACAGCAGAATACACATTTTTCTCAAGGGCACAAGAAATATTCTGCAGGATAGATATGATAGACCACAAAATAAGTCTTAGCAACTTTAAGAAGATTGAAATCATGCCAAGTATCTTTTCCAACCACAATGGTATTGATACTGAACGTCTTAATCTCAAGTTTGTGTGCCCCATGCGCAATAAGCCAATCTGAGACACTGGTGCTTAGAGATGGAGAAAGGTTGATTCAAATTGGCCAAAACAAGAAGGTGGGAGAGATAGGCTCTCCAAATCTGCCTTCAAAAAGGAAGAAAGCACAGGGTGTTTATAGAGCTAAGGGGCTTTGGTGGAGGAGTTTTGGAGAAAGAAAGGGGAAATCTGTGTTCCTTTCACTCCAGAGAAGCCCTTTGGCAATCAGATTTCTGTGTGTCAATGGCAGCTGGGGGCTGGTTATCTGGTGATTGTAACTTCATTAAAGGCATTCTTTTTCTTCTGAAAAGCAAGCTCATAAGTCTTTGTGACCCTTGAGTCACTCTTCAGGTTAAACGAGAAAACAGCAAATTAATAAGATTAACTTATTTTGTCTGTGTCTCTGTTGGGAACAAGGTCAAAGGGTAATCATGTTCTTATTGAATATTTACAATAACCCTCAGGTACCCAGCTTCAGTATGAAACTAGAAATTGAAAACAAGGGGGGCTGGCCCCATGGCTGAGTGGTTAATTTCACGTGCTCTGCTCTGGTGGCCAGGGGTTTGCCAGTTCAGATCCTGGGTGCGGACCTATGTGCTGTTTATCAAGCCACGCTGTGGTGGCATCCTACCTAGAGGAATTAGAATGACTTACAACTAGGATATACTACTATGTACTGGGGCTTGGGGGAGAAAGAGAAAAGGGGGGGAGGAGGGAGATTGGCAACAGATGTTAGCTCAGGGCCAATCTTCCTAAAAAAAAAAGAAAAAAAAAGAAAACAAGGAAAGCTGGACTATTTACAAGCTGTGGAAACTAAACAACAGACTCCTGAACAACCAATGGGTCAAAGAAGAAATCAAAAAAGAAATTTAAAAAATATCTCAAAGTAAATGAAAATAAAAACACAACACATCAAAATCTATGGGATGCTGCAAAAGCAGTTCTGAGAGGGAAGTTTACAGTGATAAATGCATATATTGAGAAAATAGAAAGATCTCAAATAAACAACCTAACTTTACACCTCAAGAAACAAGAAAAAGAAGAAAAAATTAAGCCCAAAGTCAGCAGAAGGAAGGAAATAACAAAGATCAGAGCAGAAATAAATAAAATAGAGACTAGAAAAAAAAAGAAAAGGACAAAACTAAGAGCTGGGTTTTTTTCAAAGATAAACAAGATTTACAAACCTTTAGCTAGACTAAGACAAAGAAGACTCAAATAAATAAAATAAAAAATGAAAGAGTAAACCTTACAAATAATACTACAGAAATATATAGGATCATAAGAGATTATTACAAACATGCCAATAGATTGGGTAACCTATAAGAAATTGTTAAATTCCTAGAAACATACAATCTACCAAGACAATTAGAAGAAATTGAAAATCTGAACAGGCCAATAATGAGATTGAATCAGTAATCAAAAGCCTTCCAACACAGAAAGGCTCAGGACCAGATAGTTTCACTGGTGAATTCTACCAAACATTTAAAGAATTAACACCAATCCTTCTCAAAGTCTTGCAAAAAATTGAAGAGGAGGGGATATTTCCAAACTCAATTTATGAGACCAGCGTTACCCTGATACCAAAACCAGTTAATGACGTTACAAGAAAACTATACATCAGTATCCCTGATGAATATAGATGCAAAACTTCTCAACAAAATATTAAGAAATCTAATTCAATAACACATTAAAAGGATCATACGCCATGACTAAGTGGGATTTATCCCTGGGATGCAAGGATGGTTCAACATACACAAATCAATAAATGTGATACACGACATTAATAGAATGAAAGATAAAAATCATATGATCATTTCAATAGATGCAGAAGAAGCATTTGACAAAATACAACACCCTTTCAAGATAAAAACTTTCAATAAATTGTGTATGGATGGAACATACCTCAACATAATAAATGCCATACATGACAAGCCCACTGCTAACATCATACTCACTAGTGAAAGACTGAAAGCTTTTCCTATAATATCAGGAACAAGACAAGGATGCCCACTCTCACCACTATTGTTCAACATACTACTGGAAGTCCTAGCTAGAACAATTAGGCAAGGCAAAGAAATAAAAGGCATCCATTCAGAAAGAGAGAAGTAAAATTGTCATTATTTGTAGATGATACAATCTCTTATAAAGAAAACCCTAGAGAGTCAACCAAAAAACTGTAAAACTATACAGTGAATTCAGTACAGTTGCAGGATATAAAATCAACATACAGAAATCACTTATGTTTCTATACAGGAACAGTGAAATATCTGAGAAAGAAATAAAGAAAACTATCCCATTCATGATAGCATCAAAAACAATAAAATACTTAGTAATAATTTTAACCAAGGAAGTGAAAAATCTGTACAAAGAAAACTGCAAGACTTTGATGAAAGAAATAGAAAAAGACACAAGAAAATTGAAAGATATCCTATACTCATGGATAGGAAGAATTAATATTGTTAAAATGTCCAGACTGCTCAAAGTCATCTATAGAGTTAATGCAATTCCTATCAAAATTCCAATGGCATATTTCACAGAAAGAGAGAAAACAATGCCAAAATTTGTATGGAATCACAAAAGATCCTGAATAGCCAAAGCAATCCTGAGAAAGAAGAAGAAAACCAGAGGCATCAGGCTTCCTTATTTCAAACTACACTACAAAACTATAGTAATTAAATCAGTATGCCACTGGCATAAAAATAGACACATAGACAAATGAAACTGAATAGAGAGCCCAGAAATAAACCCCCATATATACAATCAATTAATACCTGACAAAGGAGCCAACAATACTCAATAGGGAAAAGATAGTCTCTTCATCAAATGATGTTGGGAGAACTGGATAATCACATGCAGAAAAATGAAATTGAACCCCTATTTACACCACTCACCAAAATAAACTTGAAATGGGTTAAAGACTTAAACACAAGACCTAACACCATTGAACTCCTAGAAGAAAACGTAGAAAAGAAGCTCCTTGACATTGGTCTTTGCAATGATTTTTTTTGGATTTTTTTTCTATGCTCAGCTTTCCCAGAAAAGGAAGGCCTGGGTCAACCAATCAGTGCTTTCCTGCTTGGCACAAGTTATCTAACCCAGTTCCAAGACTTTTCTTTGCTCCCTATAAGGGAATAACCCTGCTTTAACCAATCAGCAAATGCGCCATATATCATCCTTGTTCCTGCTAGCTTTGGTCTATAAAAATCTCTCACCTTGGTACAGCTCTTTGGAGCTCCTTTCTCTCTGCTGGATTGGATGCTGCCTGATTCATGAATTGCTGAATAAAGCCAATTAGTTCTTTTCAAAATGTTTGATTGTTGGATTTTTCCTTTAATGCAACTAACACTTATATGCCAGGTATTGTGATAGGTTAATTGTGCTAATATTTGCTGACATTTTACAAATATTTTCTCTCAAGTAATCCCCACAACAAACCTATGAACTAGGCTCTGTTTTGATTCCCATTTTACAGATGAGGAAACAGACTCAGAACTTTGCCCAAGGTCTTGTGATGGTAAGCAGAAGAGCAAGGAATGGACCCTGTTCTGTCTGACTTGTAACTTCTACATCACTCTGCCTCTGAATAGTAGAGCTATCAGAGCATTTAGAGTTTAAACTCAGAAGCAAAAAGATGTTAATTAGATATTTAATGTCTAAATTCCACATAAACTATGATGAGTGCTGGACGCTGTAGATATGGCCTGAGGAGTCCTGATACAGAGAGTCTATATTTAGAGAAGTGGCAATAAGTTCATAACCAGGTACCTGAAGATGGTCTTTATATGGATGGAACAGGAAACATGTCATGATGTATAAGCCAATACTGAGTTAAACTAATTCTTTGCGCATTTAAAATAAAACATGAAATAAATACATACATACATATATATATATATATATATATATATATACACACACACATATATATATATTGCTCCTTTAAAAGCAGAGCATCCCTGATTTTTGTTAGGCATCCATGTCATAAAAATCAGCCAAAATGTAGCTTAATTTCCCAGGAAAGCACCACTCATCAGCTTTTGGCAATTTTCCTCTGAAGAATCTAGAAGATTCTCTAGGTCTTATTGGGAAGCCCAAACACCTTCTAAGTGGCTTATAAACAGCTCAGTGACCACATCCATGGCTTACTGCAGTTTTTGTTTAACACTGTGGCCACCCAACTTTCCCCAGATCTCCATCTTTTAGAGTAGAAGGGGAAAGAGTGACTACACAAACACCATGAACAGGAATTGTGCTGTGTGGTTATGGATCATCTCTAGAGGGCACGTGGGTGTGAGGGCTGGCCAAGGTGGCTGGTTAAATGGACCTCACACCCTCATACTGTCGGTACAGGGCAGTAACCACAGGTCTGTCACTGGAAATCATACAGGCCTTGAATGCAGCTATACACAATATGGATGGGTCCTAGCAATGTAATATTAAGTGAGAAAATAAGCTAAAAAGTACCTTTGGGGAAATGATGTTGATGTGAAAAAAATTTTCTTTCAAAAGCAAGGGAATGGAGGACTTTGCTTCAGGAAAGATGGGGTAGACACACTTTTCCCTCTTCTTTCCTCTAAGTATAACTAAAAACCTTGCATTTTTATATATTCAAAAACAAACAAACAAAAGAAGAATGAAAGGTAGAGAGAAGAGGGCAGACTCGATCAGGACCTAAAGAATGACAAGGCAATGAGGTCCCCGAGTTTTTTTGGGTTTTTGGTTTTCTTGCTTCATATATCCCAGACTTGAAGCTTCTTTAAAGAAGCCAGCAACCTGAAAACACCTAGAGCGCAGACAACCCCACCCAAAAAAACCTGAACAAAAGCCTGCTCTGTGTTGCCAAGGGACCAGGAAAGGGACAGTCTAGCAAGACAGAAAACCTTTTGACAATAACAGCTCTACTTCAGCCAAACACTATAGAAAAAACTGTGGCCTCACCCCCACTGGCAAAGGCTAAATGGGGAGCATAGACTTCTACCCATGCCAGGCTATGACAAGGTGCCCCAGTTCTTCCCCTGGGGTGGTGTCAGAGAAGGAGCTGGGACTTTCATCCTAATGGGTAAATGAATTTCCTAGCCCCCCACCACAGTGTCACTGGGGACCAAGTGAGGAACCTAGACTTCCACTACCACCTATCAGTAATGAGCACCCTTCCCCAAATAGGGGTGACTCAGAGGAGGTCTAGTGGAGAATCAGAACTTTAACAACCACCCAGCAGTAATGAGGCCACCCCCATCTCAATGTCGGGGTAGCAGCAATAGGGCTCTCTTACCCTTCCCAGACAGGGAGAGTCAGTGGAGGCCTTGTCAACAGTTGACCTCCCACCCCTTCACAGCAGTAATGAGGAGCCGCTCCCCACTGTGTGTCAATGGACAGCTAGTGGGGAGTCTGGACTTCCATCCCCACCTGGTAATAACAACATGGCACGTTCCCCTTCCTCTGTTGGAGGAGTGTCAGAGGAAGCCAGCTAAAACTGAAGGTTTGAATAAGATCCAGAGTCTCACAACATAATACTCCAAATGTCCAGGTTTCAACTAAAAATCACTCATCATACCAAGAAGCAGTAAGATCTCCAACTGAATGAAAAAAGGCAATCAATAGAGGTCAACATTGAGATGACAGAGATGTTAGATTTATCTGACAAAGATTTCTAAATGTTTCAACAAACAATTACAAATGCACTTGAAACAAATGAAAAAATAGAGTCTCAGCAAATAAATAGAAAAAAAGATATAAAGAAAAAACAAACATGAGTGGACCTTGAGGGTATTATATTAAGCAAATAAGCCAGACAGAGAAAGACAAACACCATATGATTTCACTAGTATGTGGGAGATAAACAAACATGGGAATAAGGAGAACAGATTAGTGGTTACCAGAGGGGGGTGGTAAGCAGGTGGGCGAAAGGGGTAAAGGGGCACATATGTATGGTGATGGATAAAAACTAGACTATTGGTGGTGAGCACAAGGTAGTCTATACAGAAACTGATATATACTAATGTACACTGACATTACACAATGTTATAAACCATTATGACCTCAAGAAAATAATTTTTAAAAAAGAAAAACCAAATAGAAATTTTAGATTTGAACAATATAATCACACACACATGTCCACAATGATGAGGATTTTAGGCTGGTTAATTTTAAAAACTGCAGATGAGAAGGAGGCTCCGAAGGAGGCTCTGAGGAGTGGAATTTGCTTGCCCTTTGATGGGAGACATTTGCATTTGTGAAGGAAGTCTCCATTTGTGGAGGGGGGGTGGTGTCCCTCTCTGCACCAGGAGGAAGGCAGGATGGCCTTATCTCTGGAAACTCTCAATGCCAAAGGCAAGAACTTAAGTTGTTTACTGTCTGGCAACCTCATGTAACTGACCCCCCCACCCCATCCTCCTTTGTCTTTAGCTGAAGGTAATATTTAAGTGGTGGCTTCTGCCATTTACTCAATCCGGTTTGATTCTTATCTAAAAGTTATAGGACCACCCAATAATCAGACCCTGCCGGCACTGATACCATTTTAACAACTCTTTTTACATATTCTTTCCTTTGTCTTGTAAAGAGATAACTCACATACCTATGCCTTAAATTTAGCCTTACTCTCCACCCATGTTGGCAGCAGCAGCACCTCCTCCTGCCTGTGGGTCCTGTCCCCACGCCACAGCTCTGACTACCCACAGGTCCTGTCCCCATGCTATTCCACACTATTCTCTAAATAAAAGAGCACTACTGCCGGATCTTGAGAGTCCAAGAAATCTTTCTTTCAATTCCTTGGCTCACCGACCCCGCATCATACAAGTCTATTGGATCCTGCAATAAATTATTAATTTGGGGATCAGAAGATAACAGCTGATTTGTGCATATTGCCATAAGTTAAAGTTAACTCAGAGCCAATGGGTGAGAAGCCTTGGCCAGCCTTACACAGGCTCTTTTTGACACAGATACTAAGCAGTTATTTCTCAAGCAAGTATCTACAAACTATGCAGCTTTCTTACTCCCTTTGATTAGTCAAGTGGCCACTATTAAAGAGGCCCTAGATGGCTTGGAATTATTGGCTGCTAATGAGGAGTGTTCGAGAGTCAGGTCTTTGCTTTCCAAGGCAACGAATCCTACTAGAGAGGTAAGCCCCCATTTCAGAATTTCCAGGCTCATCCTCCAGCACATAGAACCCTTATGGAAAGACCTGGTGTTGGTGACTCTGTGACCCGAGCTTCCCCCATGTCAGGTAACAAGCCCCAGGAGCTCTATGGTCTTCTACAGAGGGTGTACAGAGCATTCAATTTCCATCTCTCCCAAATGCAAATCTCCAGGGTTTGGCACCCACCGCTCCATTCCCTGAGCTGAGGCCATGGCTATGCCCCCTGCCTCATCAGTGATGATACATCATATACCTGCAATCCCAGGTACCACCTGAGGACAATCACCTCTGTACAACCATGATGAACCATTGTTCCCCACATAATAAGGAATATTTTGTGGCCTTGATTGATGCTGGTTACCAAATCATGGTACTCGCCAGAGATCCCATGGGAGTTCTCTGGAGAGTTACAGGATGTAAGATTGAAGGCAAATAATTCTACCTTACCTGACCATTGGCCCCTTGCTGATTTGGTAACTTAGATAAGTCATTTCATTATTGAGCATCAGTTTCCTTATGTGTAAAATATGGGTAATGATTATGCCCATCCTATACATCATACAGGTGTTTTAATAGCATGTGTGAAAGTACTTTATACCCTGGGAAGTAATCCACAACTGTGAGGTATTACTGAGTGACTGCTTGGGCAGGTTCCCACACTGCGGATATTTTAGACAAACTGCATGAGTCACAGCATCTAAGAGTTTTAATAGTTCCTGGATGAGACAGTTTCATTGGTCTCACATTTCCATGCCTGTGGACAATAAAGAACTTTACTTAGGGTTACCTTGTCAGT